>NW_026910070.1:0-16154 GCF_949316205.1 Platichthys flesus
GTCAACAGTTTGGCAGAAAAGCTGTAATTGTCATTTACTGCCGCTCACTGTCGTTCCCTCTTCGTGATATCAGTTTGTAATCCGTCTCCAGGACTGTTTTTTTTTTGTCCCATGCCATAATATCATATTGGGAAAGTGTTGTGCTTGTCTCCCCGCTGCCACCTCCAACGTGTCATTTCCAGTCTGCGTTTCCAGTAAAGCCTCTCCCCAGTCGGGCCGCTCTGATCTCAGAGCTGCTGTTTTTCTCTTGTTCCGTCTTTATCTCTGTATCTTTCTGCCAGCTATCGTCATCTCACTGCTTCTTTCATTAGATTGCTTTGGTCCCCACCATCATTTATAGCTCTTGTATTTTATTAGTAAACCCCACCACACTCACATTCCACTTGATTAAACGGAGCTCTCGGCAGAAAAGCAAAAGGTCAGAATATGTGCACAGAGAAAAGGGCTCACAAACAAAGACACACACACACAAAAAAAGAAGCAATAAATTGACTTTTTTTTATTTTAGTCTTGTTTGTTTGTGGATTTAGGAAAAGCAGATTTCACTGCTTGGACTTGGTGCATGTTTCACAGGCTCTGCAACTGCCAGTGTGAACTGTGTGTCCATGAATGCACATTGTGCGACTTGCACTGTAACATGCACACAAATCCAGGAAACTGAGGCCACAGCTGCCTGTTATTTAACATGAGCTGTGAGTAACACTTGAAATATTAGGGAACTGCATCTGCCTTGTGACCGATGTAGAAATGAGTCTGGAGACGGCAGCTTATGGAAGAAATGTTGACCGACCGTTGGAGTTCCTGTTTATACATGAATCATCTCCATGTGCACACACAAACACACACACAAACACACACAGCGGTGCCAGAGAAAATCCACATAGAATAGGAAGGGGGGAGGCTGCTCTCCTACTCCTCTATTTTTCTTTCCCTCTCTCTTTATCTCCCTCCGCCCTTTTTTTAAAGTCTTGTAATACAGGGAAAATATGCAAACCATGGAGTGGCAATAGTGGGTTTAGCCAGTGGGAACACAGCGTGATTCCAGCAGGCTGCGACCACAGAGTAAACACTTTCTTTTCTCAAGCCAGAAATAGTTTGGCTGGAGAGAGAGCTGCGGAAAAGAAGGGAGGGAGGGAGAGAGGGAGGAGAGACGGAAAGAGAGAGAGAGCAGCGAGAGGGGGGAAAGGAGCACAAGAAGGTTATGATGGACACAAAACAAGATGCTCTGTTTAGTAATACTTCTTTTTATTGCGTCTTTTTTGTTCCTCATTCACACGGCTTCACAAACAAACACACACACACAAACACACACTACGACAGACACACACACACGAGTCATGTCACTCAAGCAAATTAGGCCAATGGCAGCACTACACAGGGGTCATGTCAAAAGTGCCGATTGTCTCAATCACATTAGTCCAGCACTGGCATCTGTTTAGCATTTAGTTAATTGTGATGTTATTAACTTGTCAGTGAGCATTAGGGAGGCGATAAGCAAAGCAAATATTCTTCCACCCCGGGCAGGCCGAGCTGCACATGTGTTGCACACACACACACACACACACACACAAACACACACACACACACACAAACACACACACATCCCCCCGTGCACCATGGAAGTGTGATTCCACTCCAACCTACAGATCACTCCAAGTTCCTGTTAGCTGTTGGAATATAATTATCACCATAAAGATAAAATAAACATGTTCACGAGGCGTTCCAGCTCATCGCCGCTAAAGGGGCAGATGTGCTTTAGCATTACGACTTCTGATCGCGTGTAATGCGACGGTGGCGAGCGTCCTAGCCGGTGTCATCTGCTGAGTCAAAAAAAACGCTGATTCGCACCATCCCGCCCGCCGCTTGTCCTTTTTCCAGCTTCCCACTCATATCTGAGCAAGCTGTCCGTGGACCGAGGCAGATTATCCGTCTCGCTGTGTGCGTCTGTGCTCAGCGGGGCCGGGGAGTTCACGCAGGGCATTCTGGGTCGTGGCAGGGTATCAGGGGCCATAAGCACGAAGTCAGGCCGACAGTGAGACGTACAGACGTGGACAGAGAACAAACAAAACTCTACAGAGAACATAGTTATGACTCATTGCCCTCTTTAGCTTTTTTTTTAGAAAAGCTGTTTTTTGTCTTTGAAATATGAAGTTCAGTGGAGATCGACTCAGGACTGCAGAATCAGTTAATCAAAGTTTATTCATATTGAATATATCACACGTCCAACTTGTTCCCAAAATGACCCTGCACTTCCTTAGGCCCCTGACAACACACATGCCAAGTGTGAAGGTGATTAGATGAGTGATTCTCGAGATATGAGAGTCACATACACACAAACTCTCCAGAGCGATGCTGGTAGATAAAAGATATCAAATGTTTTAAAATCTGCTTTTAACGTCAGTTTTTATTAATTTAAAAATCCCAAACTCTCGTGTGACAGCAGGAGGTGGCGTCTGACTCGGTATCTAGGTTAAAAAGATCCGTGGTTCCGGCTCGATGTTCATACAGATGATCACACGGTGTCTATTTACCGTCAGAATATTTGCAGTGTGATCGTTTAATACCCCACAGCTCCCTTCACCTCTGTCCCCGCTGCAAAGAAATTCCTCTCTCTGCTCGCCTCCCTCCTTCCCCCCCCCCACTCAGTCTCACTCACCTTCCAAAATAAGAAGAGTACAAGCAATCGGAGACACTATCGGGCGGCTAAATTAAATCAAGTGGCACCGGCTCCACTACAGTCACTTCTCCCCGCTACTAACCTCCCTCGCTTTCCCTCAGCAAACAAATTTTTCCCCAGATAAGATCTAAATGAGTTTTTCCAGGCAGAGGAAGCTCCTCGGTGCGGCTGATGGAGACGGTGCCGGGGCCGCGGTGGGATCCACCCCCAGCTGTAATCATCCGCCCCACGCACGGCCATAGGTGTTGTGCACGGAGAGGCCCCCGTATTTGAATAGGGTTTGTGTGTAAATGAGATAAAATGAGTGAATGAGAGCTGGCACTGATACGTTCCCCCCCGTACCCAGATTCATTCATTTAGAAAGACCCGACTGGGCCCCTGCACTGCGGAGCCTCGGCGGCGAGGCTTAGTGTCATGGTGGGCACCGTCGCATTGAGGCATCTCCGCAGGAAACCAGGGGACAACAGCATGTCAGAAGAGGGAGGCTCTAATCTTAGTGGGGGGGTATGAGGTGGGTGGGATCCAGTGGGCAAATTGGGATGTCCACAGGAGAATCCCCCACATGGATGGATCTTTGTAAAACCAGGGACAGCAGCCACACATCCAAGAGAGACCAATAAAATGATGTGGTCTGGGGCAGCAGGAGGGTGGGTTGAGGAGGGGGGGGGGGGGGGGGGGGGAGCGGATTATAGACTCCCAGAGGGCTCTGCGATTCACGGGGCCATAAAATGGAAGTCAGCAGGACACACTGCAAATCTGGCCAGCCAATATCCAGCATCCCTTTTCCTCCCTCTCTCAAGCCCGAGGATGTGTCTCAGCCGTGTGTCACAATGCAAACCCCGGCCAGCGCGTCCCGTGGTCGGACAATCTCCACTCCCCTGGACGCCGCCTTTCTCCCGCGGTACATTTGCATGTCGGCCGCTGCGGCTTTGTTCGAAAATCTGCTTTGTAAAAAAAAAAAAAAAAAAGAGGAGATAGATAAGGAAAGAGACAGAACACTGGAAATCAACCAAGGCATTTTGCCATTCAGGGAATAAAAGAGGCCGCTTTTGTCAGGAGGTTTCCCCACTTTCAGATATCCCATCGCATTTTAACCTTGGCGAGGCGAAGGACTTTGAATATAAAAGGATTCGCCCAAGAGAGTGAAAGAGAGAAAGAGATGTGGAACACTGGCCTCCGCGTCAACAATAGCCAGGGCTCCTTTTGTCCACAGTGTTATTTGAAGTAAATCTCCCTCTGTAATTAGATTGGAGCTGTTTGTGGACATCTTAGGAGGGTGTGCGTCGGTGTTAAAACAGCAACGCACGAGGGCCCTTTTAATTTACAGTGCAAATACCTTTCGATTAGCGGTGGAGGGCGAGGGGAGGGGGAGCGGGGGGGGGGGGGCTGAGGAGGAGGGACAATGGGGGAGTCTTTCAATCCTTTTCTTTTTGTTGTTGTTGTTTGAGAGTGGGAAGAGGTTCGAGCAGCTCTCCTGTGTTCCTTAATTGTGAAGCAAGGAGATTAGTACGAGTGCTTCCAACCTTTCACCCCGAACAAAGGCGCCATCAGATCCAGTTGCCTAGTGACACGGCAGCGGCAAATTCAGCCGCTGCCTCCAACGCCACAGCCGCCGCCACCGCAGCCGCCCCTCGTGGAACGACTCGAGCGAGGGAATCAAACCTCCGGGCCCCCCCGACGAAGCATCTCCGTGCCGGTGTGTCTGCCGTCAGCCTTAATGGCAGCAAGCAGCCGCACTAATGAAAATGGCCGTCCATCCTCGCTCCGAGTCCGTCTCTCAGACTCGGATAAAAGTTAATGTCCCCGTGACAATGACTTCAGAAGACCGTTTAGCTCTGGACAAATGCTGCGTCTCTTGGTGGCGAGAGCAGCCGGGCACAGAGCAATGTCCTTTCCCTCCGCGTGCAGCTCCATCAAAGGGCACTTAGTGGTGTCATATTGATTATGGGAGCTAAACCCCCGTCAATCTCCGATGGGTCGCTTTGGCAGCCGTCCCATACGAGCCTCGACGGGGCCGGAGGGGTTCCCTGGTCTGAGGTCAGCGCTGAGGCTTCCTGTCGGAGGAGACAGGTGACGTCCCTCTGTCTCGAATCAGGAGATTGTTATCCCGAGAAAACGAGCACAGATTCCCGTAAAGCCCTAATATTAAAATTACAGGGAAGAAAACCTAATTTAAACCTTAATATTTAAACCTAAATAACAATCATTACATTTTGAATGCGACTTCATCTTCCACGTTACAAGAAATCTCCTCAGATCAATTTAGACGTCTTCATTATAGAATTCAATCTTCAGCCTTGTTCAATGGTAATGACGGTGTTTACAGGAGAATCATGTACATTTATATACATTTCATACATTTCAAGTTCAATTTGAATTTACAGGCACTTCATTGTAATCTGTGTGAGAGAAATATGGATGATTTACAGATGTTCATTTCCAAGATTTGTTTTATTCTTGACAAACCCTGATAGCTACAGTATTACCAGTTTTAAGCTTTTACAGGGCTTGTTGCAGATTGATCGCATGTTTTGCATCTATAGAAAAAAAAAATTGCGTTAAGAGTATGGTAATGAATTTGTCAATAACTGCGTGGAAGAAAACAACACACCTTGTGGTTTTCTTCCTAAAGGTGTGTGACTTGTATTGCATAAGCATCAAAACATGTAAATCCAGGTCCAGAGGATTTCATTTCACTGAAACTCATCTGCACGTAAACGCATAAAAGGTGCTGATATGATGAGATAATGATAAACTCTTTAGAAACTGTCGTGCAGAGCGTGGCAGCTGGACGCCTGCACGGTGGCTCACAGCTCACAGCGAGCCGCAGAGCGAGACATTGAGTCGGGGTTTGTCTTGGAGGTGGCCTGCCAGGACAATACTGCGAAAAGGAACTCAAGTGGGACCCATTACACCCACCGAGGGCTGGGTCTTATCAGTTAATAGCAGGTTTCCCTCTGAGAGCCGATTGTTTTGATAGATGTCACCTGGTCAGGCCTTTGCAGCCAGACACACAAAAACGCACACTAGTGAATGCTAGATAAGGACTGGAAGGATACAAAGAGAATAAAAGTGTTAATTTGAACGTGGCTGCAGAGCACGAGTTGAGATATTTCTAGTGTTTTCTGACTTGTTTCTCGTTTTCTTTCCTTGTTGGCTGCTGGAGACGGAGGCAGCGTGTTTGCTCAGGTGTGGTGTCAGGAGTGAATCAGCAGTCGGACTGATTAGACGGCATTCTTCTCCCAAATTACATTTTATGTGCTCAGCTCGGAGAAGCTGCTGTGACCTGGAATGCTTTCATCTCAGGTTGCTTGTTGTTGGCTTTGGCATTGTGTGTCTTTTCTTTTTTTTTACCGGCTTTATCATAATTTTTCATCTCAGGGTCGAGTTACAAAGGCTCGACAGACAAACGTGTACATGTGTAATATCTGCGGCGGCTTTTGACAACAATCCATAAACAGAGGAGAAGTTGAGCTGCACAGGTCGTCTGGGTCGCTGCCACGAAACAAAGCTTCTTCTTCCAGCTGTTGTTCCCAATTAATTTACGGTTGCAATAAAAAAATAAACCGCTGCCAAACATTCTTTGGCAAAGATTCCTGAACGGGTTTGTTTAACCGTCTCCCTGAGAGAGAAAGTACATGACGTGTTATCAACCAGATCTTCAGATCAGATCAGATCAGGGAAAAACAAACATTCATTTTTACTGTCTGTTTGGTCTGTCGGGCTGATTCCACAAGATCCACACGACTCTTATCTGAGTGAAGAATCTTTGTTTGTGCGCCGACCTTCTGTGATTTAAGGTTAAAAACCCCCTGAAGGAGCAGGAAGTGGAAAGAAGGAGACCCGGGTGTCGAACTCCAGTGCAGAGCGAACATCTGGGTTTCTCTGCCGTTGCTTCTCAGCCGAGGCAGTTAAGTGTTTTCACCCCTTGTCCGTTTATCTGTAATTGATGGTGAGTTGGTTTGATTGTGAACAGAATCAGGCATTAGAATTAAAAACAGGTTTTCACAAGGACCGGACATGTGTCAAGAAGGAATCCATTACATTTTAGTGCAGCTCTGGATCATGAGGCGGATTCAGGAACTTTTTTATCTCCCTTTTTTTTATTATGTCCCAGGGAATAAATCATGGATCTTGAGAGGAAATGATCAGCGGAGTTATATCTTTAGAGTTTGTGAAGCTTGATGGGCCTTAGTGGTGGTTTGTGCTCGACTGACAAACAACTGTGTATATTTAAGAAAAGAATGACAAAGTTTGTGTCTTTGTGAAAAGGCCTGTAAAACGATTAATGCTTGAGCGTAATGATATTTCCCCCCGTGACACCGGAGAGTCGGGGATCGCTCTGCAACTTTCCTTTTGTCGTCCTCCTCGCTCTCTAGTCTCCAGAATATAAATTACCTTTTTAAAATTAATTTAGCATTTAATTATTAATTTATCCACAAGCAAATATGCAAAGAGCAACACACCCGTGAGTCAGCGGCCAGCTGTTCCCTGCAAACTGACCTTGACTAACTTTTATCAGAGGATAATCAGGCGTCCTCTGCACGTCGGGTGGAATTCACCGGTCAACAGGAGGCGGCAGAGGAAAATCAAGGCTCAGTTTGAAACCGGAAAAAGAACCAAATTACAAATGAATAATATTAACTTTTATTTGTGTGCTGAGGAATATAGAAGATTTAGTCAAAAGAGGAATGTTGTTGCCTTCAAGAGTTTGGGATTTTTAATTCAAATGTCAAATGATCGACTTTATTTAATTGGCCAACGTGTGAAGAGGCTCCATCATTGCTGGAACATGTTGGAGTCAGTTTTTAAATTAGTGCCGTTAACTCGTTGACAAAATCCTGTCAGTAAAGTTTAATTCGGGCGTTCAACAGGATGCAACAAGTATATTATTTATAGAAACTTCTTGTAAAGCCTTAATTATCAGAGTCCCCTCCCATCCCTGGGCCGAAAACAGAAAGAAAGAAAAGCTTTTGCCAGCGAGGAATGTTCGGGGGTGGCTCCACTGGTCCGACCGCAGTGTCCTCTTACAGTCCGGCTGACCACCAGGCCCTGGGAGGTGATTGATTGGTCGGCGCCGGGGCCATCAAGGGCCCTTTCTGCAGCTTTAGAGGTCAGGGGTCACCTCTTCTGCAAATCTGCTTCCTTTTGTACAGTCGCAACACCAGGAGAGCGGTGTCACATCACCCCCGTCTCTTCTCTCACCCCCGGCCCTCCTCCCTCTTGTCCTCACCCTGGGAAAATGGGGGAGGCGTCAATTAAATCTTTTCTCTCTTTCGCTTCAGTTCTCTCTGTCTCTTCTGAAGTTGCTCCCTTTTAAACAAAACAAAAAAAAAAGAAAAGCAAATTCTTTAGGTTTAAATGCAAGGAGGCGCTCAGGGCGAAGCCGCGGTGCCGTTAAAAAGGGTGTGTTAAGGTTTCCTCGGAATAAAACTAATGATAATGGAGCATGCAAGCTGTTGTAGAAACACTCCTTAATGGATTACTTAAGCAAGCAATTAGCAGTACACTAACAGCCAGATATCAGCATCTGAATGGCCTAAAATATGTGTCAGCTGTAATGATGCTCTGTGGCCAATTACTCTTGTTAATAGATTGATGAGACGCTCGTTGGGCCGAAGCCTCTGAAACAATCCAGAATCGCTTCTCCGGCTCTTTCCGGTCGCCGATGACAAGTTCTCCAACGAGGCTCCGGAGAGGTTTTGTTGTGTTGTATAATCTTCCTCCCCCGCACACGAGCCAGAGGCCAAACCCAAGATCTAAAAACATAGCGGTTTGATTCAGGATCCTTCTCGATTGGGAGGGAGAGGGTTCGGGCTGCTTGGCCGTCTTTAAGCAGCGGACAGGGCCGAGAGGAGCCCTGCCATGTAATCCTTCTGATATGTAGTCAGTCCAAAGGGTTTGCTGAGGGATAACATTGCAATTCAGAAAATGCGGCTGGTCCCCTGGCCCTCAGGGGCCAAGCCTTTGTGGTCACAGGACCAGGATTACACTTTAACCCCCACCACCAGCTCCCCCCCCCGGCTAAGGCCTGGGGTCAGGTGAAAGGCCAGGGATATTAAACAGGGTAGAGACGGAGGGAAAGGAGGAAAAAGAGAGAAAGTTCATTCTTTTAAACAAAAGTCCTGGATTTAATTTGGATTCCACCACTGACCGGTTTTCAGTTTGCTCCTCACGAACAACAAGCTGCATGTTACTCACATCTCCGGTAGATCCAATGTGAGGAAGCAGGTTTTGTTAGAACTTCTTAAAAACCTCCATCAAAGCAAAGTCTGATCGATCAGGTGACGGATCAGATTACAGCTTGAGGCATGTGGTTTGAATCAGTTGCTGTTTGTCCACATTTTGACATGATGGGTCCCTGGTCTCAGTCTGGAGACGTGTGGGACGATCTTTCAATCAGCGCAAAATCAATACAGGAAGGAAGTGTACAGAAGAGCAGATGGAAACATGAAGGAGGTTGTGTGTCTGTCTGTCCGCAGGGAAACCTACAAACCAGTTGTCTTGAAATTTGGTGGACAAAGGAAGAACCCTTGAAATTTTGGTGAGGATTAGATGAGATGGGGACAGATCCGGGAATTGTTTGTTTTACATATTGGTGAATTTTGAAATCAATAACACAGAGATCTTGCTTTAGAAAGACCTGGACACTCAGAGGACTGATATCCATGTGTGTGCAGCTCGGTGCTACTTGGTGTAGGTATGCACTGTAAGTGTTATACGCAGCCACTCAGTGAAAATGACCATCATGTCCCGTGAGTCAATCAACAATTGAAGAATGTGACGTTCGCATCATTTTCCCAGTCAACAAAGATCCGTCAGTGTTTCCACTGTCGCTGCTCAGCTAATCCAGTTTGGAAGTCGTCTCCACAGACAGAATTCTCTCTCACGGATCAGCACATTGTGGTGCTGCTCGGTCACATGTATGAAGTCTGAGATCCTGAGGGAAGTGATGGGGGTCAAGATGGAGGAAGACAAACTCTGCGTTACCTCCTCCCCCCCCCCAAAAAAAGGTTGATTTATGGCATCAAGTCTGGGTCAGGGAGCTGAAGTGCGCTCTCCCTCCCACGCCACACTTTAATTCCTGGGCTCTGTCTGTGGAGAGAAATGGCCTGGAGCCTGAGAAGTGGCGGGGGGGGGGGGGGGGGGGTAAAGATAGAGATGACAGTGCTTGACGAGGAGAACATGTGTCAACAACGTGACACATCAGGTTTTTTTCTGCTCCTCCACCTTTGTACATTAAACACACACCTCGCCACGTCTTTCATTAACGGCCTTAATGGTTCTTAATGACGCTGGAGGAACAAATAAAAAGCTCATCAGAGAATCTTTGTGCTCCAGGAGGTGAACAGACAGAAGAGCCGACGTGGAGCCTCTGTTTCTGTCGGGAGGTGAATTGATCCGATTAATAAACTTCATATGTGTCCAGGTATTTCAGGAAATTACTGCGGCTTTTAAAAGAAGAGAAACCGTCTGTGATGTGTTTTTAAAGATTTTTCCTGAATAGACTTCAGACACCAGCTGGAGAGAGAAGTAAAAAGATACCGAGAGATGGATTTTTGGTTCTTTTCATGAGATTTGTTGAAAAATAAGAAGAATTTAGAATAACGGCCCAGACTGGAAATCCTTTGTATCTGGTTTCCTCCTGCAGCTCCTTCCTGCTCGGTCTTATCACTTCAGAAAGGCCATCGTTACGTTTACTCACCTTTAAGGGTTCTTCCCCTGTAGCAGGATTTCCTTAAGTGAACCCTGTAAGCAGGAGGTCAGCCTGCAGAGCTGCTGTGGATTATTCAGTGAATTTGAAAAATGTTGTGGGAGTCGTTTGTGGAACGGCTTGAATTCATCTCTTTGATTTGAAACTTATCAGATTCTTTTCCCCAAATGTATCAGGCAGATTTAGTTGGAACTACTTTGAAAACTGGGGTAGTTTATTCTTTTACGATGAAAGAGGAGATTTTAAAAACAGCCAGAATAAAGAGCAGGTACAACCTGACCTGCCAACTCTGATCTTTCACTCCGGAGCTCACTGTGCATGTGTGGAATAACATTTTTGGGTCAAGTATGTTTCTCTAACCTCTCTTTCATCTGTCTTATTCATACTTTCCTTCTCTGGTGGAGTTTCATGCTGCACATTATGATTTTTTTCTCAATATTAACAAGGACTTTTCAAATTAACTCTTAATTAAAACCCCTCGTTTTGCAAAAGACATCCCAGTTCAATGAGTTCAAACCATTCTTGGCATTTGATTTAATTAATTTTCCAGTATGGAGTCATTTCTGAGGTATTCGCATTCTTGTTTCAAGATATCGATTTCTTGAAAAACAAAAAGGAGATGAAGAGAAAGTGCAGGATGGTGGAAGAATCTCACGCTGCGAGTCTCACACTGAAAACGCACTTTCCTCGTAACGCACCTCATGTGTATAAAACCCGAATGTGTAAAAAAGAGTGTGTTAGAGAAACAGCGTTTACCCTCATTGACCCCGGCGCTCCATAACAAACACCTGACCCTCTAAACTACTTTCTAATCGCCACTGTGCACCGTTAACGGTCTCGGCGGTCGGACACCGAGGCTGTTAAATCTCACCATATACCATATAAGAGGCTTTTCGCTGGAGGCAAACTCCTGTGAACCGAGGGGTCATGTGAGGACTTCTCTGCTTCCACTGTTCCTCCAGCTCTCCAGTGGGAACTGTTCAGTGTGTGTGTGTGGAGAGACAGAGGAGCGCCCCCTGCTGGCCAGAGGCAGCACCGGGCCGCTTGCAGACAGCTGTCTCACACATGCTCCCCCCCAGCACAAGCCAAAGCACTTCCCTGCTTTATTCCCACTCATCTGTATCGCCTGTTCTTTATTCAGAGGTGACTTTATGGAGCCGTTTTGTTGCGATCGGCGCTATCATCGCCATTATATGATTATCTTCCACTAATCTCTCCATTGTAATAGTCCTGCAGGACCGATTTCTGGAGCAGGATCGTTTCTTATCTGCATTTTTAGGCAATCTGGGGCAGCAGGCTTCTCCCTTCTCCCCGGAGATGCCGGCTTAAGATGATGGTCTTTTAGTAATGATTTCATTTCTACCTTCACTGAATCCCAATTTGATCATCGTCAGCGAGAGCAGTCGCCAGGATCTGGCCGTGTTTTTTGAAGTATGGATCTGTTTGTACATTCAACATCTGCAGATCCATGCACGCTCTAAAACCCTCATGTCCTCGAGTGCACGTTTTCCAATGTCCTCATTCTATAAAGATAATTTGTGGATTAGTTTGAATTCCTCCTGCACACTGGCTCTTTTGTGAGCGTGCTATTTCGGAAAAACCACAGGTGGGCACACGCAGGTGATTGTTAACAGTCCTGGCACCGATCGCACTTGTTTTTCTCTCCTCGCTGTCTGAGGAGCTTTCTGAACCTCGCAGAGTTTCTTCGGCTTCCTTTGATTCTCCCGTTCGAGCGAGGAGAACATGCACCCCCCCCTGCTCTCGTCTGCCTGAGCGTGTGCACGCAGCCAAACGTCTGCGTCTACAAGCTGCCCCGGTGAGGTCTGGATGAGTGAGGCTTTCCTGGTGGAAAGGAATTAAATCAGAGCTGAGATTTACATTTCCACTTTTTCTCCTTTCTCATGTCGAACAAAATGAAATATTTGTTTTAGTTTGGAGTGGATGAGCTTGAGGCAAATATACACATGTCCAATTTGTGCGTCTCATGGTGATGCTACAAGTCGTTTAAGGAAACGTATTGTAATGGTTGCCTGTACAGGACACAACCTACTAACAATACATTATGATTGATGATAATGCAATGCTCCTTAACATCTATAAAAAGCCATTGATCAATATCTATCATGTAGGGAATATAACAGGGAGTAGATCATTTGTAATATTGATTTATTAATGTATATATTCATGTAAGGAAAAACCTAAAAGACCTACTTAAAACATTCTTCTCCATATTAGCTTGTGATCTGTCTCTGCAACCCGCTGCAAAACACAACACCTCGTTATCCTACAACATTCAAATTAAACAAATTGATAATTATTATATAATCAGTGAAAGATGAATGCGCTGAAATGAAAGAAGTTGCAAAACACGGTAGAGTCGGTGCATCTGGAGAAACTGGGTCACTGCAGGTAAATGCACTGCCAGAAAAAGATGAGGCATCCTGTCCACATGCTTCTAAATCACGCTCCGTGTTTAATAATTCACGATGAGGCCACTTTTGTTTATTTTTATAGTTTTTCGTGTGGAGTTTAAATAAGAAATATAAACAAATAACCCAAATGTGGCACCTGGAAATTAATAATTAAGAGATTATCCAGCTAAATCTTGAGCGTCTCAAGGTGTTTCAGCAGTTTTTAAATCATGACTGAAAGATTCTGCAGATTACCTCGTATCCCATCTGCCTCCCATGGCTCCACTCATATTACCAGTTGTATGTATTTATGCTGTATTTATCCAAGTCGACTGTAATATTTATTTATATTCAGTTTTAATATTTATAATCCCCCCCCCCTCTGGGATCATTCAAGTTGTATCTCCTCTTTTCTTCTTCCCTTATTGCTGCGTATCATAACACACCAGCACACAACTGGCTGCAGCAGTGAAGGACACACAAACGAATGAAACGAGGCCAGGACTTCATTACGATTGTAATTGAAAGAGAGAAGAACTCTGTGTACCCACCTCCACCTCCACCACCCTCCCCACCCCCCAACCTCCAAATCAATTTCCTTTAAATTGAATTAATTGAGATTCAGACACACCACTGTATTAGTTCTTTAAAACACAACCCTCCCAGCGACACACACACACACACACACACACACACACACACTCTCTCTCTCTCTCTCGTCTCCTGCCGTTTCCCCCCCCCCCCCCCTTGATGGAGTTTGATCAACACCCAGCTGATCTATAAATAAAGGCTTTCTTCCTCCAGCCCACAAAGTCACGTTGGCCGCTTGCAGTTCGGTTCCAAGGTCGCAGCTGCCTGAACTCGTCTTTATTGCAGACATCCACCTCTTGTTTGTTAAATGCACTTTAAACTAATGGGAATCTGTTGCTTGATGGGAATGGAAACATAAAAATGAAGAAATTAACGGGTTTTTTTGTTTTTTACTCTAGTAAACCTGCTCAAACACCTTTTTTTAATACGTATAATCACCGATATAACTAACATGCACATGCATCAGGGTAAGTGAATGTTTCTCAGCCAGATGTTTCACACAAACGGGCCCTAAAATGATATGAGCCATTAGCTTTTTGTTTTCAGACTTTTGTGTTTTAAAAAACGCAAACAAACACGGTGGAGTTTGTAATTTACTCGCTTGAAACCTATTAAACGGTTTAATAAATCTGATTCAGCCGAGTTTGACGAGCCAGGATTAGTGAAAACAAAGAATTTCCATTATTAGTTGAAACCATAAATGACAAAAATAAACTGAAACCATTTCATTCTACAGTTTATACACAACCTAAATCTTCTGAATCACTGTATACGTAGGTTGTTTGTCTGTAACGTCTGGTTCAGCCTGTAGCTTGTAGTTATTTGTTTAAATTGTCTAAATAATATATATTAAGTGCAGAACTGATCTAATGTGCAGCCGGAGTCGTGTACACAGAGTTTTGCCGACAGTGTTAAACAGACACGTGCTTTGATGTTTATGTTGCCTGTAAGCAGAGCAGCTATTTCACTGGGACTCGGTCCGGTGGGTATCGGGCTACCAGCCGTCGCTCCCATAATGCTCCAGTGATCCTTCACGACCCCGCTGCCAGTTCAACAGTCTAATGGAAACTAACCTCACACCAGCAGTCCCCCCATTCTGCAGTTTTACACATTCTCTAAACCCAGTCGTCTTTGTAGCTGGTCAGAGTCACTCTCAGATATTTGCTGAAGTTCTAATACCGACAGAAAATATATTTAATGTATTACCAATAACCTGTTTACCATCAATCCTCCTGATGGTTATAGAACCATCCTTTTCTTCACCATCTCTCCTCTTACACAAGCTCATCATCTCCTCCATGCTCCACGTTGCTCAGTGCTGAGGTGTTTTCTATTTCCAGTTGTCCTTTGCTCATTTCCCAGCACATGTGTGGTTTATAATGGGAGCATTCAGCCGTTCCTCGAAGCTTCTTCAGGCTGTTTACTCTGATGAACTCAGGTGTCACGGGCGTATATATTTTTCCCCATTGTGCTCCGCCAAGGAAATTACAGAGGGGAGACGGTAAACAAATCCATTTATGTGGAGCTTTGTCTACTTGTAAGAACCACTTTACATCAGGGATTTATTCAACACTCTGGGCTTCAGTGTCTTAGCCCTATAACACTTCAGCCTGCGGACAGGAGGAGCAGGGGATCGAACCAACGCACTTCCGATTGGACGAACCGCTCTACCTCCTGAGCCGTTTAAAATGAATATGGATCGTGGTGTAAAACACGTATTAATGGAGTTGAGATATGTGAGTTTGGTGCAGATAATCCAGACGTGGTGGAGGGACACGTTGAGCCTTGTTCTGTGAATCCTCGGCGTCGGCTCGTGTGCGGCGCTGTGGTGTCACGGCCGCGCCGCCTACTTGTGACATCTGTTTAGAAGGAACAACAAGGGCACGGCCTTCACCTGCCCGCTGCCTTACTCCTGCCTGTTCTCCCTCTACAGGCGAAACCAACCTTGTGTGTCTGTGTGTGTTAAATGCAAACCCCTGCGGACAATGGAGGCTTGTAGTGCCGTGTGACTTCTCTCTCCGAACTCCACCCTGTGCTCATCCTCTGCCTTTCCCAACAAAGAACCTACATTAACTACATTAGCCGGGAGAGAGGCATGCCATCGCCCATTGTACCTAATACCTCAGCGATTAGCCCCTTGGCTATGCTTTCTCCCCCCCGAGCATTCACGTATGATTTGCTCTACTTTTTTAAGGTTAAACACGTCAGATAGCCTCCGACACCCCCCACCCCTACCCCCACGCCGGGTTTCTTTTTGTCCCGCCCCTCCCTTCCCTCCTTTCTAAGCCGTCTGAGAAAACACAACAAACACCCCATCCTGTCCAGCGTGTCTGTGCTGGAAAAGGGGTGCTGACTGTGTGTGTGTGTGTGTGGGGGGGTGTGTGTGTGTGTCTGTGTGTGTGTTTTGGTTAGGACAGTAGAGTGAGGTGCTAAAAGCCTTTTGTCCAGCAGGAAAGACGATGTCAGCAGCCACAGTGAAGGGGGGGGAAAAGTGAGGGGGGGAACTGGGGTCATTTGGCTCCAGCCTTTTTGTGTGTGTATGTGTGTGTGTACGTGTGGGTGTGGGTGTACGGGTCGAAGGACCTGTGACTAATGTGAGTTTGCAGCCCCGTCCCCCCCAACCCCCTTTTCCTTTTACATTGTCTGCCCCCACTGTCCAGATGGCCGGTGAGAGAATAAGTCCTGGGCAGGCGAGGAGAGATTTGGGATTCCATTGCAGGACAGAGGGTAAAGGTGTGGGGGGGGGGGGGGGGGGGGGGTG
>NW_026910071.1:0-75682 GCF_949316205.1 Platichthys flesus
ATAGACCCCAATGTGTGTGGTGCATGTGTTTGTTTTTCTCGGCCATGATCCAGGCACTCTGCCTGACTACTTTTACCCGAAAGTAAGGCTTCATCCTCGGGTAGAATCAGTCTCAGCCTGGAGGCTCCACTGACATGTTCCCATGGAAGTATTATGGGCTTCAGGGGCATATATTATGAATAATGTGACCCGCATTTTATTCATTTTCATGCTTTTTCACAGTTTTCATGCATTTTACCTCTTTTTTCCCCCTTCTTCTTTTTGCTCCCCTGGTTCTCCATTTCACACTCTGTCATATTTTCGCAAGGACCCCTGGTACTCCATTCGCAAGGACAACACAACACAACACAGTTTGACCCACTCAGGTGACCCATGACATCATATTATACACAGTGGCACAGGCATTTTATCCATTTTCATGATTTTTAGTCGTTTTCATGCATTTTTACTCTTTTTATCAAATGAGTGTATTTGAATGAAATTCAAGGCGGTTTGACCCGCTCACATGACCGAGGGCACCGTATGAGACCCAGTGGCACAAGCATTTTTTTTTCATTTTCATGCTTTTTCACCGTTTTCATGCATTTTCAACCTCTTTTTTCATCAAAGGCGTGTCTTTGGATGGAATTAGAGGCACGCACGCACACACATGTTCACCTCTTTTTTCATCAAAGGAGTGTCTCTGGATGGAATTAGAGGCACGCACGCACACACATGTTCACCTCTTTTTTCATCAAAGGAGTGTATTTGGATGGCATTTTACTCCTTTTCATGCTTTTTCATCTTTTTGATTCAGGCACTCTGCCTGACTACTTTTACCCGAAAATAAGGCTTTGTCCTCGGGTAGAATCAGCCAGTGTCTGGTTTGAGGCTGAGGTGGCATTTTTTCATCCAGAGTCTTACAACTTTCAGGGGAATATAGACCCCAATGTGTGTGGTGCATGTGTTTGTTTTTCTCGGCCATGATCCAGGCACTCTGCCTGACTACTTTTACCCGAAAGTAAGGCTTCATCCTCGGGTAGAATCAGTCTCAGCCTGGAGGCTCCACTGACATGTTCCCATGGAAGTATTATGGGCTTCAGGGGCATATATTATGAATAATGTGACCCGCATTTTATTCATTTTCATGCTTTTTCACAGTTTTCATGCATTTTACCTCTTTTTTCCCCCTTCTTCTTTTTGCTCCCCTGGTACTCCATTTCACACTCTGTCATATTTTCGCAAGGACCCCTGGTACTCCATTCGCAAGGACAACACAACACAACACAGTTTGACCCACTCAGGTGACCCATGACATCATATTATACACAGTGGCACAGGCATTTTATCAATTTTCATGATTTTTAGTCGTTTTCATGCATTTTTACTCTTTTTATCAAATGAGTGTATTTGAATGAAATTCAAGGCGGTTTGACCCGCTCACATGACCCAGGGCACCGTATGAGACCCAGTGGCACAAGCATTTTTTTTTCATTTTCATGCTTTTTCACCGTTTTCATGCATTTTCAACCTCTTTTTTCATCAAAGGCGTGTCTTTGGATGGAATTAGAGGCACGCACGCACACACATGTTCACCTCTTTTTTCATCAAAGGAGTGTCTCTGGATGGAATTAGAGGCACGCACGCACACACATGTTCACCTCTTTTTTCATCAAAGGAGTGTATTTGGATGGCATTTTACTCCTTTTCATGCTTTTTCATCTTTTTGATTCAGGCACTCTGCCTGACTACTTTTACCCGAAAATAAGGCTTCGTCCTCGGGTAGAATCAGCCAGTGTCTGGTTTGAGGCTGAGGTGGCATTTTTTCATCCAGAGTCTTACAACTTTCAGGGGAATATAGACCCCAATGTGTGTGGTGCATGTGTTTGTTTTTCTCGGCCATGATCCAGGCACTCTGCCTGACTACTTTTACCCGAAAGTAAGGCTTCATCCTCGGGTAGAATCAGTCTCAGCCTGGAGGCTCCACTGACATGTTCCCATGGAAGTATTATGGGCTTCAGGGGCATATACTATGAATAATGTGACCCGCATTTTATTCATTTTCATGCTTTTTCACAGTTTTCATGCATTTTACCTCTTTTTTCACCCTTCTTCTTTTTGCTCCCCTGGTACTCCATTTCACACTCTGTCATATTTTCGCAAGGACCCCTGGTACTCCATTCGCAAGGACAACACAACACAACACAGTTTGACCCACTCAGGTGACCCATGACATCATATTATACACAGTGGCACAGGCATTTTATCCATTTTCATGATTTTTAGTCGTTTTCATGCATTTTTACTCTTTTTATCAAATGAGTGTATTTGAATGAAATTCAAGGCGGTTTGACCCGCTCACATGACCCAGGGCACCGTATGAGACCCAGTGGCACAAGCATTTTTTTTTCATTTTCATGCTTTTTCACCGTTTTCATGCATTTTCAACCTCTTTTTTCATCAAAGGCGTGTCTTTGGATGGAATTAGAGGCACGCACGCACACACATGTTCACCTCTTTTTTCATCAAAGGAGTGTCTCTGGATGGAATTAGAGGCACGCACGCACACACATGTTCACCTCTTTTTTCATCAAAGGAGTGTATTTGGATGGCATTTTACTCCTTTTCATGCTTTTTCATCTTTTTGATTCAGGCACTCTGCCTGACTACTTTTACCCGAAAATAAGGCTTCGTCCTCGGGTAGAATCAGCCAGTGTCTGGTTTGAGGCTGAGGTGGCATTTTTTCATCCAGAGTCTTACAACTTTCAGGGGAATATAGACCCCAATGTGTGTGGTGCATGTGTTTGTTTTTCTCGGCCATGATCCAGGCACTCTGCCTGACTACTTTTACCCGAAAGTAAGGCTTCATCCTCGGGTAGAATCAGTCTCAGCCTGGAGGCTCCACTGACATGTTCCCATGGAAGTATTATGGGCTTCAGGGGCATATATTATGAATAATGTGACCCGCATTTTATTCATTTTCATGCTTTTTCACAGTTTTCATGCATTTTACCTCTTTTTTCCCCCTTCTTCTTTTTGCTCCCCTGGTACTCCATTTCACACTCTGTCATATTTTCGCAAGGACCCCTGGTACTCCATTCGCAAGGACAACACAACACAACACAGTTTGACCCACTCAGGTGACCCATGACATCATATTATACACAGTGGCACAGGCATTTTATCCATTTTCATGATTTTTAGTCGTTTTCATGCATTTTTACTCTTTTTATCAAATGAGTGTATTTGAATGAAATTCAAGGCGGTTTGACCCGCTCACATGACCCAGGGCACCGTATGAGACCCAGTGGCACAAGCATTTTTTTTTCATTTTCATGCTTTTTCACCGTTTTCATGCATTTTCAACCTCTTTTTTCATCAAAGGCGTGTCTTTGGTTGGAATTAGAGGCACGCACGCACACACATGTTCACCTCTTTTTTCATCAAAGGAGTGTCTCTGGATGGAATTAGAGGCACGCACGCACACACATGTTCACCTCTTTTTTCATCAAAGGAGTGTATTTGGATGGCATTTTACTCCTTTTCATGCTTTTTCATCTTTTTGATTCAGGCACACTGCCTGACTACTTTTACCCGAAAATAAGGCTTCGTCCTCGGGTAGAATCAGCCAGTGTCTGGTTTGAGGCTGAGGTGGCATTTTTTCATCCAGAGTCTTACAACTTTCAGGGGAATATAGACCCCAATGTGTGTGGTGCATGTGTTTGTTTTTCTCGGCCATGATCCAGGCACTCTGCCTGACTACTTTTACCCGAAAGTAAGGCTTCATCCTCGTGTAGAATCAGTCTCAGCCTGGAGGCTCTACTGACATGTTCCCATGGAAGTATTATGGGCTTCAGGGGCATATATTATGAATAATGTGACCCGCATTTTATTCATTTTCATGCTTTTTCACAGTTTTCATGCATTTTACCTCTTTTTTCACCCTTCTTCTTTTTGCTCCCCTGGTACTCCATTTCACACTCTGTCATATTTTCGCAAGGACCCCTGGTACTCCATTCGCAAGGACAACACAACACAACACAGTTTGACCCACTCAGGTGACCCATGACATCATATTATACACAGTGGCACAGGCATTTTATCCATTTTCATGATTTTTAGTCGTTTTCATGCATTTTTACTCTTTTTATCAAATGAGTGTATTTGAATGAAATTCAAGGCGGTTTGACCCGCTCACATGACCCAGGGCACCGTATGAGACCCAGTGGCACAAGCATTTTTTTTTCATTTTCATGCTTTTTCACCGTTTTCATGCATTTTCAACCTCTTTTTTCATCAAAGGCGTGTCTTTGGATGGAATTAGAGGCACGCACGCACACACATGTTCACCTCTTTTTTCATCAAAGGAGTGTCTCTGGATGGAATTAGAGGCACGCACGCACACACATGTTCACCTCTTTTTTCATCAAAGGAGTGTATTTGGATGGCATTTTACTCCTTTTCATGCTTTTTCATCTTTTTGATTCAGGCACTCTGCCTGACTACTTTTACCCGAAAATAAGGCTTCGTCCTCGGGTAGAATCAGCCAGTGTCTGGTTTGAGGCTGAGGTGGCATTTTTTCATCCAGAGTCTTACAACTTTCAGGGGAATATAGACCCCAATGTGTGTGGTGCATGTGTTTGTTTTTCTCGGCCATGATCCAGGCACTCTGCCTGACTACTTTTACCCGAAAGTAAGGCTTCATCCTCGGGTAGAATCAGTCTCAGCCTGGAGGCTCCACTGACATGTTCCCATGGAAGTATTATGGGCTTCAGTGGCATATATTATGAATAATGTGACCCGCATTTTATTCATTTTCATGCTTTTTCACAGTTTTCATGCATTTTACCTCTTTTTTCCCCCTTCTTCTTTTTGCTCCCCTGGTACTCCATTTCACACTCTGTCATATTTTCGCAAGGACCCCTGGTACTCCATTCGCAAGGACAACACAACACAACACAGTTTGACCCACTCAGGTGACCCATGACATCATATTATACACAGTGGCACAGGCATTTTATCAATTTTCATGATTTTTAGTCGTTTTCATGCATTTTTACTCTTTTTATCAAATGAGTGTATTTGAATGAAATTCAAGGCGGTTTGACCCGCTCACATGACCGAGGGCACCGTATGAGACCCAGTGGCACAAGCATTTTTTTTTCATTTTCATGCTTTTTCACCGTTTTCATGCATTTTCAACCTCTTTTTTCATCAAAGGCGTGTCTTTGGATGGAATTAGAGGCACGCACGCACACACATGTTCACCTCTTTTTTCATCAAAGGAGTGTCTCTGGATGGAATTAGAGGCACGCACGCACACACATGTTCACCTCTTTTTTCATCAAAGGAGTGTATTTGGATGGCATTTTACTCCTTTTCATGCTTTTTCATCTTTTTGATTCAGGCACTCTGCCTGACTACTTTTACCCGAAAATAAGGCTTCGTCCTCGGGTAGAATCAGCCAGTGTCTGGTTTGAGGCTGAGGTGGCATTTTTTCATCCAGAGTCTTACAACTTTCAGGGGAATATAGACCCCAATGTGTGTGGTGCATGTGTTTGTTTTTCTCGGCCATGATCCAGGCACTCTGCCTGACTACTTTTACCCGAAAGTAAGGCTTCATCCTCGGGTAGAATCAGTCTCAGCCTGGAGGCTCCACTGACATGTTCCCATGGAAGTATTATGGGCTTCAGGGGCATATACTATGAATAATGTGACCCGCATTTTATTCATTTTCATGCTTTTTCACAGTTTTCATGCATTTTACCTCTTTTTTCACCCTTCTTCTTTTTGCTCCCCTGGTACTCCATTTCACACTCTGTCATATTTTCGCAAGGACCCCTGGTACTCCATTCGCAAGGACAACACAACACAACACAGTTTGACCCACTCAGGTGACCCATGACATCATATTATACACAGTGGCACAGGCATTTTATCCATTTTCATGATTTTTAGTCGTTTTCATGCATTTTTACTCTTTTTATCAAATGAGTGTATTTGAATGAAATTCAAGGCGGTTTGACCCGCTCACATGACCCAGGGCACCGTATGAGACCCAGTGGCACAAGCATTTTTTTTTCATTTTCATGCTTTTTCACCGTTTTCATGCATTTTCAACCTCTTTTTTCATCAAAGGCGTGTCTTTGGATGGAATTAGAGGCACGCACGCACACACATGTTCACCTCTTTTTTCATCAAAGGAGTGTCTCTGGATGGAATTAGAGGCACGCACGCACACACATGTTCACCTCTTTTTTCATCAAAGGAGTGTATTTGGATGGCATTTTACTCCTTTTCATGCTTTTTCATCTTTTTGATTCAGGCACTCTGCCTGACTACTTTTACCCGAAAATAAGGCTTCGTCCTCGGGTAGAATCAGCCAGTGTCTGGTTTGAGGCTGAGGTGGCATTTTTTCATCCAGAGTCTTACAACTTTCAGGGGAATATAGACCCCAATGTGTGTGGTGCATGTGTTTGTTTTTCTCGGCCATGATCCAGGCACTCTGCCTGACTACTTTTACCCGAAAGTAAGGCTTCATCCTCGGGTAGAATCAGTCTCAGCCTGGAGGCTCCACTGACATGTTCCCATGGAAGTATTATGGGCTTCAGGGGCATATATTATGAATAATGTGACCCGCATTTTATTCATTTTCATGCTTTTTCACAGTTTTCATGCATTTTACCTCTTTTTTCCCCCTTCTTCTTTTTGCTCCCCTGGTACTCCATTTCACACTCTGTCATATTTTCGCAAGGACCCCTGGTACTCCATTCGCAAGGACAACACAACACAACACAGTTTGACCCACTCAGGTGACCCATGACATCATATTATACACAGTGGCACAGGCATTTTATCCATTTTCATGATTTTTAGTCGTTTTCATGCATTTTTACTCTTTTTATCAAATGAGTGTATTTGAATGAAATTCAAGGCGGTTTGACCCGCTCACATGACCCAGGGCACCGTATGAGACCCAGTGGCACAAGCATTTTTTTTTCATTTTCATGCTTTTTCACCGTTTTCATGCATTTTCAACCTCTTTTTTCATCAAAGGCGTGACTTTGGATGGAATTAGAGGCACGCACGCACACACATGTTCACCTCTTTTTTCATCAAAGGAGTGTCTCTGGATGGAATTAGAGGCACGCACGCACACACATGTTCACCTCTTTTTTCATCAAAGGAGTGTATTTGGATGGCATTTTACTCCTTTTCATGCTTTTTCATCTTTTTGATTCAGGCACTCTGCCTGACTACTTTTACCCGAAAATAAAGCTTCGTCCTCGGGTAGAATCAGCCAGTGTCTGGTTTGAGGCTGAGGTGGCATTTTTTCATCCAGAGTCTTACAACTTTCAGGGGAATATAGACCCCAATGTGTGTGGTGCATGTGTTTGTTTTTCTCGGCCATGATCCAGGCACTCTGCCTGACTACTTTTACCCGAAAGTAAGGCTTCATCCTCGGGTAGAATCAGTCTCAGCCTGGAGGCTCCACTGACATGTTCCCATGGAAGTATTATGGGCTTCAGGGGCATATATTATGAATAATGTGACCCGCATTTTATTCATTTTTCATGCTTTTTCACAGTTTTCATGCATTTTACCTCTTTTTTCCCCCTTCTTCTTTTTGCTCCCCTGGTACTCCATTTCACACTCTGTCATATTTTCGCAAGGACCCCTGGTACTCCATTCGCAAGGACAACACAACACAACACAGTTTGACCCACTCAGGTGACCCATGACATCATATTATACACAGTGGCACAGGCATTTTATCCATTTTCATGATTTTTAGTCGTTTTCATGCATTTTTACTCTTTTTATCAAATGAGTGTATTTGAATGAAATTCAAGGCGGTTTGACCCGCTCACATGACCCAGGGCACCGTATGAGACCCAGTGGCACAAGCATTTTTTTTCATTTTCATGCTTTTTCACCGTTTTCATGCATTTTCAACCTCTTTTTTCATCAAAGGCGTGTCTTTGGATGGAATTAGAGGCACGCACGCACACACATGTTCACCTCTTTTTTCATCAAAGGAGTGTCTCTGGATGGAATTAGAGGCACGCACGCACACACATGTTCACCTCTTTTTTCATCAAAGGAGTGTATTTGGATGGCATTTTACTCCTTTTCATGCTTTTTCATCTTTTTGATTCAGGCACACTGCCTGACTACTTTTACCCGAAATTAAGGCTTCGTCCTCGGGTAGAATCAGCCAGTGTCTGGTTTGAGGCTGAGGTGGCATTTTTTCATCCAGAGTCTTACAACTTTCAGGGGAATATAGACCCCAATGTGTGTGGTGCATGTGTTTGTTTTTCTCGGCCATGATCCAGGCACTCTGCCTGACTACTTTTACCCGAAAGTAAGGCTTCATCCTCGTGTAGAATCAGTCTCAGCCTGGAGGCTCTACTGACATGTTCCCATGGAAGTATTATGGGCTTCAGGGGCATATTTTATGAATAATGTGACCCGCATTTTATTCATTTTCATGCTTTTTCACAGTTTTCATGCATTTTACCTCTTTTTTCACCCTTCTTCTTTTTGCTCCCCTGGTACTCCATTTCACACTCTGTCATATTTTCGCAAGGACCCCTGGTACTCCATTCGCAAGGACAACACAACACAACACAGTTTGACCCACTCAGGTGACCCATGACATCATATTATACACAGTGGCACAGGCATTTTATCCATTTTCATGATTTTTAGTCGTTTTCATGCATTTTTACTCTTTTTATCAAATGAGTGTATTTGAATGAAATTCAAGGCGGTTTGACCCGCTCACATGACCCAGGGCACCGTATGAGACCCAGTGGCACAAGCATTTTTTTTTCATTTTCATGCTTTTTCACCGTTTTCATGCATTTTCAACCTCTTTTTTCATCAAAGGCGTGTCTTTGGATGGAATTAGAGGCACGCACGCACACACATGTTCACCTCTTTTTTCATCAAAGGAGTGTCTCTGGATGGAATTAGAGGCACGCACGCACACACATGTTCACCTCTTTTTTCATCAAAGGAGTGTATTTGGATGGCATTTTACTCCTTTTCATGCTTTTTCATCTTTTTGATTCAGGCACTCTGCCTGACTACTTTTACCCGAAAATAAGGCTTCGTCCTCGGGTAGAATCAGCCAGTGTCTGGTTTGAGGCTGAGGTGGCATTTTTTCATCCAGAGTCTTACAACTTTCAGGGGAATATAGACCCCAATGTGTGTGGTGCATGTGTTTGTTTTTCTCGGCCATGATCCAGGCACTCTGCCTGACTACTTTTACCCGAAAGTAAGGCTTCATCCTCGGGTAGAATCAGTCTCAGCCTGGAGGCTCCACTGACATGTTCCCATGGAAGTATTATGGGCTTCAGGGGCATATATTATGAATAATGTGACCCGCATTTTATTCATTTTCATGCTTTTTCACAGTTTTCATGCATTTTACCTCTTTTTTCCCCCTTCTTCTTTTTGCTCCCCTGGTACTCCATTTCACACTCTGTCATATTTTCGCAAGGACCCCTGGTACTCCATTCGCAAGGACAACACAACACAACACAGTTTGACCCACTCAGGTGACCCATGACATCATATTATACACAGTGGCACAGGCATTTTATCCATTTTCATGATTTTTAGTCGTTTTCATGCATTTTTACTCTTTTTATCAAATGAGTGTATTTGAATGAAATTCAAGGCGGTTTGACCCGCTCACATGACCCAGGGCACCGTATGAGACCCAGTGGCACAAGCATTTTTTTTTCATTTTCATGCTTTTTCACCGTTTTCATGCATTTTCAACCTCTTTTTTCATCAAAGGCGTGACTTTGGATGGAATTAGAGGCACGCACGCACACACATGTTCACCTCTTTTTTCATCAAAGGAGTGTCTCTGGATGGAATTAGAGGCACGCACGCACACACATGTTCACCTCTTTTTTCATCAAAGGAGTGTATTTGGATGGCATTTTACTCCTTTTCATGCTTTTTCATCTTTTGATTCAGGCACTCTGCCTGACTACTTTTACCCGAAAATAAAGCTTCGTCCTCGGGTAGAATCAGCCAGTGTCTGGTTTGAGGCTGAGGTGGCATTTTTTCATCCAGAGTCTTACAACTTTCAGGGGAATATAGACCCCAATGTGTGTGGTGCATGTGTTTGTTTTTCTCGGCCATGATCCAGGCACTCTGCCTGACTACTTTTACCCGAAAGTAAGGCTTCATCCTCGGGTAGAATCAGTCTCAGCCTGGAGGCTCCACTGACATGTTCCCATGGAAGTATTATGGGCTTCAGGGGCATATATTATGAATAATGTGACCCGCATTTTATTCATTTTCATGCTTTTTCACAGTTTTCATGCATTTTACCTCTTTTTTCCCCCTTCTTCTTTTTGCTCCCCTGGTACTCCATTTCACACTCTGTCATATTTTCGCAAGGACCCCTGGTACTCCATTCGCAAGGACAACACAACACAACACAGTTTGACCCACTCAGGTGACCCATGACATCATATTATACACAGTGGCACAGGCATTTTATCCATTTTCATGATTTTTAGTCGTTTTCATGCATTTTACTCTTTTTATCAAATGAGTGTATTTGAATGAAATTCAAGGCGGTTTGACCCGCTCACATGACCCAGGGCACCGTATGAGACCCAGTGGCACAAGCATTTTTTTTTCATTTTCATGCTTTTTCACCGTTTTCATGCATTTTCAACCTCTTTTTTCATCAAAGGCGTGTCTTTGGATGGAATTAGAGGCACGCACGCACACACATGTTCACCTCTTTTTTCATCAAAGGAGTGTCTCTGGATGGAATTAGAGGCACGCACGCACACACATGTTCACCTCTTTTTTCATCAAAGGAGTGTCTCTGGATGGAATTAGAGGCACGCACGCACACACATGTTCACCTCTTTTTTCATCAAAGGAGTGTATTTGGATGGCATTTTACTCCTTTTCATGCTTTTTCATCTTTTGATTCAGGCACTCTGCCTGACTACTTTTACCCGAAAATAAGGCTTCGTCCTCGGGTAGAATCAGCCAGTGTCTGGTTTGAGGCTGAGGTGGCATTTTTTCATCCAGAGTCTTACAACTTTCAGGGGAATATAGACCCCAATGTGTGTGGTGCATGTGTTTGTTTTTCTCGGCCATGATCCAGGCACTCTGCCTGACTACTTTTACCCGAAAGTAAGGCTTCATCCTCGGGTAGAATCAGTCTCAGCCTGGAGGCTCCACTGACATGTTCCCATGGAAGTATTATGGGCTTCAGGGGCATATATTATGAATAATGTGACCCGCATTTTATTCATTTTCATGCTTTTTCACAGTTTTCATGCATTTTACCTCTTTTTTCCCCCTTCTTCTTTTTGCTCCCCTGGTACTCCATTTCACACTCTGTCATATTTTCGCAAGGACCCCTGGTACTCCATTCGCAAGGACAACACAACACAACACAGTTTGACCCACTCAGGTGACCCATGACATCATATTATACACAGTGGCACAGGCATTTTATCAATTTTCATGATTTTTAGTCGTTTTCATGCATTTTTACTCTTTTTATCAAATGAGTGTATTTGAATGAAATTCAAGGCGGTTTGACCCGCTCACATGACCGAGGGCACCGTATGAGACCCAGTGGCACAAGCATTTTTTTTTCATTTTCATGCTTTTTCACCGTTTTCATGCATTTTCAACCTCTTTTTTCATCAAAGGCGTGTCTTTGGATGGAATTAGAGGCACGCACGCACACACATGTTCACCTCTTTTTTCATCAAAGGAGTGTCTCTGGATGGAATTAGAGGCACGCACGCACACACATGTTCACCTCTTTTTTCATCAAAGGAGTGTATTTGGATGGCATTTTACTCCTTTTCATGCTTTTTCATCTTTTGATTCAGGCACTCTGCCTGACTACTTTTACCCGAAAATAAGGCTTCGTCCTCGGGTAGAATCAGCCAGTGTCTGGTTTGAGGCTGAGGTGGCATTTTTTCATCCAGAGTCTTACAACTTTCAGGGGAATATAGACCCCAATGTGTGTGGTGCATGTGTTTGTTTTCTCGGCCATGATCCAGGCACTCTGCCTGACTACTTTTACCCGAAAGTAAGGCTTCATCCTCGGGTAGAATCAGTCTCAGCCTGGAGGCTCCACTGACATGTTCCCTTGGAAGTATTATGGGCTTCAGGGGCATATATTATGAATAATGTGACCCGCATTTTATTCATTTTCATGCTTTTTCACAGTTTTCATGCATTTTACCTCTTTTTCACCCTTCTTCTTTTTGCTCCCCTGGTACTCCATTTCACACTCTGTCATATTTTCGCAAGGACCCCTGGTACTCCATTCGCAAGGACAACACAACACAACACAGTTTGACCCACTCAGGTGACCCATGACATCATATTATACACAGTGGCACAGGCATTTTATCCATTTTCATGATTTTTAGTCGTTTTCATGCATTTTTACTCTTTTTATCAAATGAGTGTATTTGAATGAAATTCAAGGCGGTTTGACCCGCTCACATGACCCAGGGCACCGTATGAGACCCAGTGGCACAAGCATTTTTTTTCATTTCATGCTTTTTCACCGTTTTCATGCATTTTCAACCTCTTTTTTCATCAAAGGCGTGTCTTTGGATGGAATTAGAGGCACGCACGCACACACATGTTCACCTCTTTTTTCATCAAAGGAGTGTCTCTGGATGGAATTAGAGGCACGCACGCACACACATGTTCACCTCTTTTTTCATCAAAGGAGTGTATTTGGATGGCATTTTACTCCTTTTCATGCTTTTTCATCTTTTTGATTCAGGCACTCTGCCTGACTACTTTTACCCGAAAATAAGGCTTCGTCCTCGGGTAGAATCAGCCAGTGTCTGGTTTGAGGCTGAGGTGGCATTTTTTCATCCAGAGTCTTACAACTTTCAGGGGAATATAGACCCCAATGTGTGTGGTGCATGTGTTTGTTTTTCTCGGCCATGATCCAGGCACTCTGCCTGACTACTTTTACCCGAAAGTAAGGCTTCATCCTCGTGTAGAATCAGTCTCAGCCTGGAGGCTCTACTGACATGTTCCCATGGAAGTATTATGGGCTTCAGGGGCATATATTATGAATAATGTGACCCGCATTTTATTCATTTTCATGCTTTTTCACAGTTTTCATGCATTTTACCTCTTTTTTCACCCTTCTTCTTTTTGCTCCCCTGGTACTCCATTTCACACTCTGTCATATTTTCGCAAGGACCCCTGGTACTCCATTCGCAAGGACAACACAACACAACACAGTTTGACCCACTCAGGTGACCCATGACATCATATTATACACAGTGGCACAGGCATTTTATCCATTTTCATGATTTTTAGTCGTTTTCATGCATTTTTACTCTTTTTATCAAATGAGTGTATTTGAATGAAATTCAAGGCGGTTTGACCCGCTCACATGACCCAGGGCACCGTATGAGACCCAGTGGCACAAGCATTTTTTTTTCATTTTCATGCTTTTTCACCGTTTTCATGCATTTTCAACCTCTTTTTTCATCAAAGGCGTGTCTTTGGATGGAATTAGAGGCACGCACGCACACACATGTTCACCTCTTTTTTCATCAAAGGAGTGTCTCTGGATGGAATTAGAGGCACGCACGCACACACATGTTCACCTCTTTTTTCATCAAAGGAGTGTATTTGGATGGCATTTTACTCCTTTTCATGCTTTTTCATCTTTTGATTCAGGCACTCTGCCTGACTACTTTTACCCGAAAATAAGGCTTCGTCCTCGGGTAGAATCAGCCAGTGTCTGGTTTGAGGCTGAGGTGGCATTTTTTCATCCAGAGTCTTACAACTTTCAGGGGAATATAGACCCCAATGTGTGTGGTGCATGTGTTTGTTTTTCTCGGCCATGATCCAGGCACTCTGCCTGACTACTTTTACCCGAAAGTAAGGCTTCATCCTCGGGTAGAATCAGTCTCAGCCTGGAGGCTCCACTGACATGTTCCCATGGAAGTATTATGGGCTTCAGGGGCATATATTATGAATAATGTGACCCGCATTTTATTCATTTTCATGCTTTTTCACAGTTTTCATGCATTTTACCTCTTTTTTCCCCCTTCTTCTTTTTGCTCCCCTGGTACTCCATTTCACACTCTGTCATATTTTCGCAAGGACCCCTGGTACTCCATTCGCAAGGACAACACAACACAACACAGTTTGACCCACTCAGGTGACCCATGACATCATATTATACACAGTGGCACAGGCATTTTATCAATTTTCATGATTTTTAGTCGTTTTCATGCATTTTTACTCTTTTTATCAAATGAGTGTATTTGAATGAAATTTAAGGCGGTTTGACCCGCTCACATGACCGAGGGCACCGTATGAGACCCAGTGGCACAAGCATTTTTTTTTCATTTTCATGCTTTTTCACCGTTTTCATGCATTTTCAACCTCTTTTTTCATCAAAGGCGTGTCTTTGGATGGAATTAGAGGCACGCACGCACACACATGTTCACCTCTTTTTTCATCAAAGGAGTGTCTCTGGATGGAATTAGAGGCACGCACGCACACACATGTTCACCTCTTTTTTCATCAAAGGAGTGTATTTGGATGGCATTTTACTCCTTTTCATGCTTTTTCATCTTTTTGATTCAGGCACTCTGCCTGACTACTTTTACCCGAAAATAAGGCTTCGTCCTCGGGTAGAATCAGCCAGTGTCTGGTTTGAGGCTGAGGTGGCATTTTTTCATCCAGAGTCTTACAACTTTCAGGGGAATATAGACCCCAATGTGTGTGGTGCATGTGTTTGTTTTTCTCGGCCATGATCCAGGCACTCTGCCTGACTACTTTTACCCGAAAGTAAGGCTTCATCCTCGGGTAGAATCAGTCTCAGCCTGGAGGCTCCACTGACATGTTCCCATGGAAGTATTATGGGCTTCAGGGGCATATATTATGAATAATGTGACCCGCATTTTATTCATTTTCATGCTTTTTCACAGTTTTCATGCATTTTACCTCTTTTTTCACCCTTCTTCTTTTTGCTCCCCTGGTACTCCATTTCACACTCTGTCATATTTTCGCAAGGACCCCTGGTACTCCATTCGCAAGGACAACACAACACAACACAGTTTGACCCACTCAGGTGACCCATGACATCATATTATACACAGTGGCACAGGCATTTTATCCATTTTCATGATTTTTAGTCGTTTTCATGCATTTTTACTCTTTTTATCAAATGAGTGTATTTGAATGAAATTCAAGGCGGTTTGACCTGCTCACATGACCCAGGGCACCGTATGAGACCCAGTGGCACAAGCATTTTTTTTTCATTTTCATGCTTTTTCACCGTTTTCATGCATTTTCAACCTCTTTTTTCATCAAAGGCGTGTCTTTGGATGGAATTAGAGGCACGCACGCACACACATGTTCACCTCTTTTTTCATCAAAGGAGTGTCTCTGGATGGAATTAGAGGCACGCACGCACACACATGTTCACCTCTTTTTTCATCAAAGGAGTGTATTTGGATGGCATTTTACTCCTTTTCATGCTTTTTCATCTTTTTGATTCAGGCACTCTGCCTGACTACTTTTACCCGAAAATAAGGCTTCGTCCTCGGGTAGAATCAGCCAGTGTCTGGTTTGAGGCTGAGGTGGCATTTTTTCATCCAGAGTCTTACAACTTTCAGGGGAATATAGACCCCAATGTGTGTGGTGCATGTGTTTGTTTTTCTCGGCCATGATCCAGGCACTCTGCCTGACTACTTTTACCCGAAAGTAAGGCTTCATCCTCGGGTAGAATCAGTCTCAGCCTGGAGGCTCTACTGACATGTTCCCATGGAAGTATTATGGGCTTCAGGGGCATATATTATGAATAATGTGACCCGCATTTTATTCATTTTCATGCTTTTTCACAGTTTTCATGCATTTTACCTCTTTTTTCACCCTTCTTCTTTTTGCTCCCCTGGTACTCCATTTCACACTCTGTCATATTTTCGCAAGGACCCCTGGTACTCCATTCGCAAGGACAACACAACACAACACAGTTTGACCCACTCAGGTGACCCATGACATCATATTATACACAGTGGCACAGGCATTTTATCCATTTTCATGATTTTTAGTCGTTTTCATGCATTTTTACTCTTTTTATCAAATGAGTGTATTTGAATGAAATTCAAGGCGGTTTGACCCGCTCACATGACCCAGGGCACCGTATGAGACCCAGTGGCACAAGCATTTTTTTTTCATTTTCATGCTTTTTCACCGTTTTCATGCATTTTCAACCTCTTTTTTCATCAAAGGCGTGTCTTTGGTTGGAATTAGAGGCACGCACGCACACACATGTTCACCTCTTTTTTCATCAAAGGAGTGTCTCTGGATGGAATTAGAGGCACGCACGCACACACATGTTCACCTCTTTTTTCATCAAAGGAGTGTATTTGGATGGCATTTTACTCCTTTTCATGCTTTTTCATCTTTTTGATTCAGGCACACTGCCTGACTACTTTTACCCGAAAATAAGGCTTCGTCCTCGGGTAGAATCAGCCAGTGTCTGGTTTGAGGCTGAGGTGGCATTTTTTCATCCAGAGTCTTACAACTTTCAGGGGAATATAGACCCCAATGTGTGTGGTGCATGTGTTTGTTTTTCTCGGCCATGATCCAGGCACTCTGCCTGACTACTTTTACCCGAAAGTAAGGCTTCATCCTCGGGTAGAATCAGTCTCAGCCTGGAGGCTCTACTGACATGTTCCCATGGAAGTATTATGGGCTTCAGGGGCATATATTATGAATAATGTGACCCGCATTTTATTCATTTTCATGCTTTTTCACAGTTTTCATGCATTTTACCTCTTTTTTCACCCTTCTTCTTTTTGCTCCCCTGGTACTCCATTTCACACTCTGTCATATTTTCGCAAGGACCCCTGGTACTCCATTCGCAAGGACAACACAACACAACACAGTTTGACCCACTCAGGTGACCCATGACATCATATTATACACAGTGGCACAGGCATTTTATCCATTTTCATGATTTTTAGTCGTTTTCATGCATTTTTACTCTTTTTATCAAATGAGTGTATTTGAATGAAATTCAAGGCGGTTTGACCCGCTCACATGACCCAGGGCACCGTATGAGACCCAGTGGCACAAGCATTTTTTTTTCATTTTCATGCTTTTTCACCGTTTTCATGCATTTTCAACCTCTTTTTTCATCAAAGGCGTGTCTTTGGATGGAATTAGAGGCACGCACGCACACACATGTTCACCTCTTTTTTCATCAAAGGAGTGTCTCTGGATGGAATTAGAGGCACGCACGCACACACATGTTCACCTCTTTTTTCATCAAAGGAGTGTATTTGGATGGCATTTTACTCCTTTTCATGCTTTTTCATCTTTTTGATTCAGGCACTCTGCCTGACTACTTTTACCCGAAAATAAGGCTTCGTCCTCGGGTAGAATCAGCCAGTGTCTGGTTTGAGGCTGAGGTGGCATTTTTTCATCCAGAGTCTTACAACTTTCAGGGGAATATAGACCCCAATGTGTGTGGTGCATGTGTTTGTTTTTCTCGGCCATGATCCAGGCACTCTGCCTGACTACTTTTACCCGAAAGTAAGGCTTCATCCTCGGGTAGAATCAGTCTCAGCCTGGAGGCTCTACTGACATGTTCCCATGGAAGTATTATGGGCTTCAGGGGCATATATTATGAATAATGTGACCCGCATTTTATTCATTTTCATGCTTTTTCACAGTTTTCATGCATTTTACCTCTTTTTTCACCCTTCTTCTTTTTGCTCCCCTGGTACTCCATTTCACACTCTGTCATATTTTCGCAAGGACCCCTGGTACTCCATTCGCAAGGACAACACAACACAACACAGTTTGACCCACTCAGGTGACACATGACATCATATTATACACAGTGGCACAGGCATTTTATCCATTTTCATGATTTTTAGTCGTTTTCATGCATTTTTACTCTTTTTATCAAATGAGTGTATTTGAATGAAATTCAAGGCGGTTTGACCCGCTCACATGACCCAGGGCACCGTATGAGACCCAGTGGCACAAGCATTTTTTTTTCATTTTCATGCTTTTTCACCGTTTTCATGCATTTTCAACCTCTTTTTTCATCAAAGGCGTGTCTTTGGATGGAATTAGAGGCACGCACGCACACACATGTTCACCTCTTTTTTCATCAAAGGAGTGTCTCTGGATGGAATTAGAGGCACGCACGCACACACATGTTCACCTCTTTTTTCATCAAAGGAGTGTATTTGGATGGCATTTTACTCCTTTTCATGCTTTTTCATCTTTTTGATTCAGGCACTCTGCCTGACTACTTTTACCCGAAAATAAGGCTTCGTCCTCGGTAGAATCAGCCAGTGTCTGGTTTGAGGCTGAGGTGGCATTTTTTCATCCAGAGTCTTACAACTTTCAGGGGAATATAGACCCCAATGTGTGTGGTGCATGTGTTTGTTTTTCTCGGCCATGATCCAGGCACTCTGCCTGACTACTTTTACCCGAAAGTAAGGCTTCATCCTCGGGTAGAATCAGTCTCAGCCTGGAGGCTCCACTGACATGTTCCCATGGAAGTATTATGGGCTTCAGGGGCATATATTATGAATAATGTGACCCGCATTTTATTCATTTTCATGCTTTTTGACAGTTTTCATGCATTTTACCTCTTTTTTCACCCTTCTTCTTTTTGCTCCCCTGGTACTCCATTTCACACTGTCATATTTTCGCAAGGACCCCTGGTACTCCATTCGCAAGGACAACACAACACAACACAGTTTGACCCACTCAGGTGACCCATGACATCATATTATACACAGTGGCACAGGCATTTTATCAATTTTCATGATTTTTAGTCGTTTTCATGCATTTTTACTCTTTTTATCAAATGAGTGTATTTGAATGAAATTCAAGGCGGTTTGACCCGCTCACATGACCCAGGGCACCGTATGAGACCCAGTGGCACAAGCATTTTTTTTTCATTTTCATGCTTTTTCACCGTTTTCATGCATTTTCAACCTCTTTTTTCATCAAAGGCGTGTCTTTGGATGGAATTAGAGGCACGCACGCACACACATGTTCACCTCTTTTTTCATCAAAGGAGTGTCTCTGGATGGAATTAGAGGCACGCACGCACACACATGTTCACCTCTTTTTTCATCAAAGGAGTGTATTTGGATGGCATTTTACTCCTTTTCATGCTTTTTCATCTTTTTGATTCAGGCACACTGCCTGACTACTTTTACCCGAAAATAAGGCTTCGTCCTCGGGTAGAATCAGCCAGTGTCTGGTTTGAGGCTGAGGTGGCATTTTTTCATCCAGAGTCTTACAACTTTCAGGGGAATATAGACCCCAATGTGTGTGGTGCATGTGTTTGTTTTTCTCGGCCATGATCCAGGCACTCTGCCTGACTACTTTTACCCGAAAGTAAGGCTTCATCCTCGGGTAGAATCAGTCTCAGCCTGGAGGCTCCACTGACATGTTCCCATGGAAGTATTATGGGCTTCAGGGGCATATATTATGAATAATGTGACCCGCATTTTATTCATTTTCATGCTTTTTCACAGTTTTCATGCATTTTACCTCTTTTTTCACCCTTCTTCTTTTTGCTCCCCTGGTACTCCATTTCACACTCTGTCATATTTTCGCAAGGACCCCTGGTACTCCATTCGCAAGGACAACACAACACAACACAGTTTGACCTACTCAGGTGACCCATGACATCATATTATACACAGTGGCACAGGCATTTTATCCATTTTCATGATTTTTAGTCGTTTTCATGCATTTTTACTCTTTTTATCAAATGAGTGTATTTGAATGAAATTCAAGGCGGTTTGACCCGCTCACATGACCCAGGGCACCGTATGAGACCCAGTGGCACAAGCATTTTTTTTTCATTTTCATGCTTTTTCACCGTTTTCATGCATTTTCAACCTCTTTTTTCATCAAAGGCGTGTCTTTGGATGGAATTAGAGGCACGCACGCACACACATGTTCACCTCTTTTTTCATCAAAGGAGTGTCTCTGGATGGAATTAGAGGCACGCACGCACACACATGTTCACCTCTTTTTTCATCAAAGGAGTGTATTTGGATGGCATTTTACTCCTTTTCATGCTTTTTCATCTTTTTGATTCAGGCACTCTGCCTGACTACTTTTACCCGAAAATAAGGCTTCGTCCTCGGGTAGAATCAGCCAGTGTCTGGTTTGAGGCTGAGGTGGCATTTTTTCATCCAGAGTCTTACAACTTTCAGGGGAATATAGACCCCAATGTGTGTGGTGCATGTGTTTGTTTTTCTCGGCCATGATCCAGGCACTCTGCCTGACTACTTTTACCCGAAAGTAAGGCTTCATCCTCGGGTAGAATCAGTCTCAGCCTGGAGGCTCCACTGACATGTTCCCATGGAAGTATTATGGGCTTCAGGGGCATATATTATGAATAATGTGACCCGCATTTTATTCATTTTCATGCTTTTTCACAGTTTTCATGCATTTTACCTCTTTTTTCCCCCTTCTTCTTTTTGCTCCCCTGGTACTCCATTTCACACTCTGTCATATTTTCGCAAGGACCCCTGGTACTCCATTCGCAAGGACAACACAACACAACACAGTTTGACCCACTCAGGTGACCCATGACATCATATTATACACAGTGGCACAGGCATTTTATCAATTTTCATGATTTTTAGTCGTTTTCATGCATTTTTACTCTTTTTATCAAATGAGTGTATTTGAATGAAATTCAAGGCGGTTTGACCCGCTCACATGACCGAGGGCACCGTATGAGACCCAGTGGCACAAGCATTTTTTTTTCATTTTCATGCTTTTTCACCGTTTTCATGCATTTTCAACCTCTTTTTTCATCAAAGGCGTGTCTTTGGATGGAATTAGAGGCACGCACGCACACACATGTTCACCTCTTTTTTCATCAAAGGAGTGTCTCTGGATGGAATTAGAGGCACGCACGCACACACATGTTCACCTCTTTTTTCATCAAAGGAGTGTATTTGGATGGCATTTTACTCCTTTTCATGCTTTTTCATCTTTTTGATTCAGGCACTCTGCCTGACTACTTTTACCCGAAAATAAGGCTTCGTCCTCGGGTAGAATCAGCCAGTGTCTGGTTTGAGGCTGAGGTGGCATTTTTTCATCCAGAGTCTTACAACTTTCAGGGGAATATAGACCCCAATGTGTGTGGTGCATGTGTTTGTTTTTCTCGGCCATGATCCAGGCACTCTGCCTGACTACTTTTACCCGAAAGTAAGGCTTCATCCTCGGGTAGAATCAGTCTCAGCCTGGAGGCTCCACTGACATGTTCCCATGGAAGTATTATGGGCTTCAGGGGCATATATTATGAATAATGTGACCCGCATTTTATTCATTTTCATGCTTTTTCACAGTTTTCATGCATTTTACCTCTTTTTTCCCCCTTCTTCTTTTTGCTCCCCTGGTACTCCATTTCACACTCTGTCATATTTTCGCAAGGACCCCTGGTACTCCATTCGCAAGGACAACACAACACAACACAGTTTGACCCACTCAGGTGACCCATGACATCATATTATACACAGTGGCACAGGCATTTTATCCATTTTCATGATTTTTAGTCGTTTTCATGCATTTTTACTCTTTTTATCAAATGAGTGTATTTGAATGAAATTCAAGGCGGTTTGACCCGCTCACATGACCCAGGGCACCGTATGAGACCCAGTGGCACAAGCATTTTTTTTTCATTTTCATGCTTTTTCACCGTTTTCATGCATTTTCAACCTCTTTTTTCATCAAAGGCGTGTCTTTGGATGGAATTAGAGGCACGCACGCACACACATGTTCACCTCTTTTTTCATCAAAGGAGTGTCTCTGGATGGAATTAGAGGCACGCACGCACACACATGTTCACCTCTTTTTTCATCAAAGGAGTGTATTTGGATGGCATTTTACTCCTTTTCATGCTTTTTCATCTTTTTGATTCAGGCACACTGCCTGACTACTTTTACCCGAAAATAAGGCTTCGTCCTCGGTAGAATCAGCCAGTGTCTGGTTTGTAGCTGAGGTGGCATTATTTCATCCAGAGTCTTACAACTTTCAGGGGAATATAGACCCCAATGTGTGTGGTGCATGTGTTTGTTTTTCTCGGCCATGATCAAGGCACTCTGCCTGACTACTTTTACCCGAAAGTAAGGCTTCATCCTCGGGTAGAATTAGTCTCAGCCTGGAGGCTCTACTGACATGTTCCCATGGAAGTATTATGGGCTTCAGGGGCATATATTATGAATAATGTGACCCGCATTTTATTCATTTTCATGCTTTTTCACAGTTTTCATGCATTTTACCTCTTTTTTCACCCTTCTTCTTTTTGCTCCCCTGGTACTCCATTTCACACTCTGTCATATTTTCGCAAGGACCCCTGGTACTCCATTCGCAAGGACAACACAACACAACACAGTTTGACCCACTCAGGTGACACATGACATCATATTATACACAGTGGCACAGGCATTTTATCCATTTTCATGATTTTTAGTCGTTTTCATGCATTTTTACTCTTTTTATCAAATGAGTGTATTTGAATGAAATTCAAGGCGGTTTGACCCGCTCACATGACCCAGGGCACCGTATGAGACCCAGTGGCACAAGCATTTTTTTTTCATTTTCATGCTTTTTCACCGTTTTCATGCATTTTCAACCTCTTTTTTCATCAAAGGCGTGTCTTTGGATGGAATTAGAGGCACGCACGCACACACATGTTCACCTCTTTTTTCATCAAAGGAGTGTCTCTGGATGGAATTAGAGGCACGCACGCACACACATGTTCACCTCTTTTTTCATCAAAGGAGTGTATTTGGATGGCATTTTACTCCTTTTCATGCTTTTTCATCTTTTTGATTCAGGCACTCTGCCTGACTACTTTTACCCGAAAATAAGGCTTCGTCCTCGGGTAGAATCAGCCAGTGTCTGGTTTGAGGCTGAGGTGGCATTTTTTTCATCCAGAGTCTTACAACTTTCAGGGGAATATAGACCCCAATGTGTGTGGTGCATGTGTTTGTTTTTCTCGGCCATGATCCAGGCACTCTGCCTGACTACTTTTACCCGAAAGTAAGGCTTCATCCTCGGGTAGAATCAGTCTCAGCCTGGAGGCTCCACTGACATGTTCCCATGGAAGTATTATGGGCTTCAGGGGCATATATTATGAATAATGTGACCCGCATTTTATTCATTTTCATGCTTTTTCACAGTTTTCATGCATTTTACCTCTTTTTTCACCCTTCTTCTTTTTGCTCCCCTGGTACTCCATTTCACACTCTGTCATATTTTCGCAAGGACCCCTGGTACTCCATTCGCAAGGACAACACAACACAACACAGTTTGACCCACTCAGGTGACCCATGACATCATATTATACACAGTGGCACAGGCATTTTATCCATTTTCATGATTTTTAGTCGTTTTCATGCATTTTTACTCTTTTTATCAAATGAGTGTATTTGAATGAAATTCAAGGCGGTTTGACCCGCTCACATGACCCAGGGCACCGTATGAGACCCAGTGGCACAAGCATTTTTTTTTCATTTTCATGCTTTTTCACCGTTTTCATGCATTTTCAACCTCTTTTTTCATCAAAGGCGTGTCTTTGGATGGAATTAGAGGCACGCACGCACACACATGTTCACCTCTTTTTTCATCAAAGGAGTGTCTCTGGATGGAATTAGAGGCACGCACGCACACACATGTTCACCTCTTTTTTCATCAAAGGAGTGTATTTGGATGGCATTTTACTCCTTTTCATGCTTTTTCATCTTTTTGATTCAGGCACTCTGCCTGACTACTTTTACCCGAAAATAAGGCTTCGTCCTCGGGTAGAATCAGCCAGTGTCTGGTTTGAGGCTGAGGTGGCATTTTTTTCATCCAGAGTCTTACAACTTTCAGGGGAATATAGACCCCAATGTGTGTGGTGCATGTGTTTGTTTTTCTCGGCCATGATCCAGGCACTCTGCCTGACTACTTTTACCCGAAAGTAAGGCTTCATCCTCGGGTAGAATCAGTCTCAGCCTGGAGGCTCCACTGACATGTTCCCATGGAAGTATTATGGGCTTCAGGGGCATATATTATGAATAATGTGACCCGCATTTTATTCATTTTCATGCTTTTTCACAGTTTTCATGCATTTTACCTCTTTTTTCACCCTTCTTCTTTTTGCTCCCCTGGTACTCCATTTCACACTCTGTCATATTTTCGCAAGGACCCCTGGTACTCCATTCGCAAGGACAACACAACACAACACAGTTTGACCCACTCAGGTGACCCATGACATCATATTATACACAGTGGCACAGGCATTTTATCCATTTTCATGATTTTTAGTCGTTTTCATGCATTTTTACTCTTTTTATCAAATGAGTGTATTTGAATGAAATTCAAGGCGGTTTGACCCGCTCACATGACCCAGGGCACCGTATGAGACCCAGTGGCACAAGCATTTTTTTTTCATTTTCATGCTTTTTCACCGTTTTCATGCATTTTCAACCTCTTTTTTCATCAAAGGCGTGTCTTTGGATGGAATTAGAGGCACGCACGCACACACATGTTCACCTCTTTTTTCATCAAAGGAGTGTCTCTGGATGGAATTAGAGGCACGCACGCACACACATGTTCACCTCTTTTTTCATCAAAGGAGTGTATTTGGATGGCATTTTACTCCATTTCATGCTTTTTCATCTTTTTGATTCAGGCACACTGCCTGACTACTTTTACCCGAAAATAAGGCTTCGTCCTCGGGTAGAATCAGCCAGTGTCTGGTTTGAGGCTGAGGTGGCATTTTTTCATCCAGAGTCTTACAACTTTCAGGGGAATATAGACCCCAATGTGTGTGGTGCATGTGTTTGTTTTTCTCGGCCATGATCCAGGCACTCTGCCTGACTACTTTTACCCGAAAGTAAGGCTTCATCCTCGGGTAGAATCAGTCTCAGCCTGGAGGCTCTACTGACATGTTCCCATGGAAGTATTATGGGCTTCAGGGGCATATATTATGAATAATGTGACCCGCATTTCATTCATTTTCATGCTTTTTCACAGTTTTCATGCATTTTACCTCTTTTTTCACCCTTCTTCTTTTTGCTCCCCTGGTACTCCATTTCACACTCTGTCATATTTTCGCAAGGACCCCTGGTACTCCATTCGCAAGGACAACACAACACAACACAGTTTGACCCACTCAGGTGACCCATGACATCATATTATACACAGTGGCACAGGCATTTTATCCATTTTCATGATTTTTAGTCGTTTTCATGCATTTTTACTCTTTTTATCAAATGAGTGTATTTGAATGAAATTCAAGGCGGTTTGACCCGCTCACATGACCCAGGGCACCGTATGAGACCCAGTGGCACAAGCATTTTTTTTTCATTTTCATGCTTTTTCACCGTTTTCATGCATTTTCAACCTCTTTTTTCATCAAAGGCGTGTCTCTGGATGGAATTAGAGGCACGCACGCACACACATGTTCACCTCTTTTTTCATCAAAGGAGTGTATTTGGATGGCATTTTACTCCTTTTCATGCTTTTTCATCTTTTTGATTCAGGCACTCTGCCTGACTACTTTTACCCGAAAATAAGGCTTCGTCCTCGGGTAGAATCAGCCAGTGTCTGGTTTGAGGCTGAGGTGGCATTTTTTCATCCAGAGTCTTACAACTTTCAGGGGAATATAGACCCCAATGTGTGTGGTGCATGTGTTTGTTTTTCTCGGCCATGATCCAGGCACTCTGCCTGACTACTTTTACCCGAAAGTAAGGCTTCATCCTCGGGTAGAATCAGTCTCAGCCTGGAGGCTCCACTGACATGTTCCCATGGAAGTATTATGGGCTTCAGGGGCATATATTATGAATAATGTGACCCGCATTTTATTCATTTTCATGCTTTTTCACAGTTTTCATGCATTTTACCTCTTTTTTCACCCTTCTTCTTTTTGCTCCCCTGGTACTCCATTTCACACTCTGTCATATTTTCGCAAGGACCCCTGGTACTCCATTCGCAAGGACAACACAACACAACACAGTTTGACCCACTCAGGTGACCCATGACATCATATTATACACAGTGGCACAGGCATTTTATCCATTTTCATGATTTTTAGTCGTTTTCATGCATTTTTACTCTTTTTATCAAATGAGTGTATTTGAATGAAATTCAAGGCGGTTTGACCCGCTCACATGACCCAGGGCACCGTATGAGACCCAGTGGCACAAGCATTTTTTTTTCATTTTCATGCTTTTTCACCGTTTTCATGCATTTTCAACCTCTTTTTTCATCAAAGGCGTGTCTTTGGATGGAATTAGAGGCACGCACGCACACACATGTTCACCTCTTTTTTCATCAAAGGAGTGTCTCTGGATGGAATTAGAGGCACGCACGCACACACATGTTCACCTCTTTTTTCATCAAAGGAGTGTATTTGGATGGCATTTTACTCCTTTTCATGCTTTTTCATCTTTTTGATTCAGGCACTCTGCCTGACTACTTTTACCCGAAAATAAAGCTTCGTCCTCGGGTAGAATCAGCCAGTGTCTGGTTTGAGGCTGAGGTGGCATTTTTTCATCCAGAGTCTTACAACTTTCAGGGGAATATAGACCCCAATGTGTGTGGTGCATGTGTTTGTTTTTCTCGGCCATGATCCAGGCACTCTGCCTGACTACTTTTACCCGAAAGTAAGGCTTCATCCTCGGGTAGAATCAGTCTCAGCCTGGAGGCTCCACTGACATGTTCCCATGGAAGTATTATGGGCTTCAGGGGCATATATTATGAATAATGTGACCCGCATTTTATTCATTTTCATGCTTTTTCACAGTTTTCATGCATTTTACCTCTTTTTTCACCCTTCTTCTTTTTGCTCCCCTGGTACTCCATTTCACACTCTGTCATATTTTCGCAAGGACCCCTGGTACTCCATTCGCAAGGACAACACAACACAACACAGTTTGACCCACTCAGGTGACCCATGACATCATATTATACACAGTGGCACAGGCATTTTATCCATTTTCATGATTTTTAGTCGTTTTCATGCATTTTTACTCTTTTTATCAAATGAGTGTATTTGAATGAAATTCAAGGCGGTTTGACCCGCTCACATGACCCAGGGCACCGTATGAGACCCAGTGGCACAAGCATTTTTTTTTCATTTTCATGCTTTTTCACCGTTTTCATGCATTTTCAACCTCTTTTTTCATCAAAGGCGTGTCTTTGGATGGAATTAGAGGCACGCACGCACACACATGTTCACCTCTTTTTTCATCAAAGGAGTGTCTCTGGATGGAATTAGAGGCACGCACGCACACACATGTTCACCTCTTTTTTCATCAAAGGAGTGTATTTGGATGGCATTTTACTCCATTTCATGCTTTTTCATCTTTTTGATTCAGGCACACTGCCTGACTACTTTTACCCGAAAATAAGGCTTCGTCCTCGGGTAGAATCAGCCAGTGTCTGGTTTGAGGCTGAGGTGGCATTTTTTCATCCAGAGTCTTACAACTTTCAGGGGAATATAGACCCCAATGTGTGTGGTGCATGTGTTTGTTTTTCTCGGCCATGATCCAGGCACTCTGCCTGACTACTTTTACCCGAAAGTAAGGCTTCATCCTCGGGTAGAATCAGTCTCAGCCTGGAGGCTCTACTGACATGTTCCCATGGAAGTATTATGGGCTTCAGGGGCATATATTATGAATAATGTGACCCGCATTTCATTCATTTTCATGCTTTTTCACAGTTTTCATGCATTTTACCTCTTTTTTCACCCTTCTTCTTTTTGCTCCCCTGGTACTCCATTTCACACTCTGTCATATTTTCGCAAGGACCCCTGGTACTCCATTCGCAAGGACAACACAACACAACACAGTTTGACCCACTCAGGTGACCCATGACATCATATTATACACAGTGGCACAGGCATTTTATCCATTTTCATGATTTTTAGTCGTTTTCATGCATTTTTACTCTTTTTATCAAATGAGTGTATTTGAATGAAATTCAAGGCGGTTTGACCCGCTCACATGACCCAGGGCACCGTATGAGACCCAGTGGCACAAGCATTTTTTTTTCATTTTCATGCTTTTTCACCGTTTTCATGCATTTTCAACCTCTTTTTTCATCAAAGGCGTGTCTCTGGATGGAATTAGAGGCACGCACGCACACACATGTTCACCTCTTTTTTCATCAAAGGAGTGTATTTGGATGGCATTTTACTCCTTTTCATGCTTTTTCATCTTTTTGATTCAGGCACTCTGCCTGACTACTTTTACCCGAAAATAAGGCTTCGTCCTCGGGTAGAATCAGCCAGTGTCTGGTTTGAGGCTGAGGTGGCATTTTCATCCAGAGTCTTACAACTTTCAGGGGAATATAGACCCCAATGTGTGTGGTGCATGTGTTTGTTTTTCTCGGCCATGATCCAGGCACTCTGCCTGACTACTTTTACCCGAAAGTAAGGCTTCATCCTCGGGTAGAATCAGTCTCAGCCTGGAGGCTCCACTGACATGTTCCCATGGAAGTATTATGGGCTTCAGGGGCATATATTATGAATAATGTGACCCGCATTTTATTCATTTTCATGCTTTTTCACAGTTTTCATGCATTTTACCTCTTTTTTCACCCTTCTTCTTTTTGCTCCCCTGGTACTCCATTTCACACTCTGTCATATTTTCGCAAGGACCCCTGGTACTCCATTCGCAAGGACAACACAACACAACACAGTTTGACCCACTCAGGTGACCCATGACATCATATTATACACAGTGGCACAGGCATTTTATCCATTTTCATGATTTTTAGTCGTTTTCATGCATTTCTACTCTTTTTATCAAATGAGTGTATTTGAATGAAATTCAAGGCGGTTTGACCCGCTCACATGACCCAGGGCACCGTATGAGACCCAGTGGCACAAGCATTTTTTTTTCATTTTCATGCTTTTTCACCGTTTTCATGCATTTTCAACCTCTTTTTTCATCAAAGGCGTGTCTTTGGATGGAATTAGAGGCACGCACGCACACACATGTTCACCTCTTTTTTCATCAAAGGAGTGTCTCTGGATGGAATTAGAGGCACGCACGCACACACATGTTCACCTCTTTTTTCATCAAAGGAGTGTATTTGGATGGCATTTTACTCCTTTTCATGCTTTTTCATCTTTTTGATTCAGGCACTCTGCCTGACTACTTTTACCCGAAAATAAGGCTTCGTCCTCGGGTAGAATCAGCCAGTGTCTGGTTTGAGGCTGAGGTGGCATTTTTTCATCCAGAGTCTTACAACTTTCAGGGGAATATAGACCCCAATGTGTGTGGTGCATGTGTTTGTTTTTCTCGGCCATGATCCAGGCACTCTGCCTGACTACTTTTACCCGAAAGTAAGGCTTCATCCTCGGGTAGAATCAGTCTCAGCCTGGAGGCTCCACTGACATGTTCCCATGGAAGTATTATGGGCTTCAGGGGCATATATTATGAATAATGTGACCCGCATTTTATTCATTTTCATGCTTTTTCACAGTTTTCATGCATTTTACCTCTTTTTTCACCCTTCTTCTTTTTGCTCCCCTGGTACTCCATTTCACACTCTGTCATATTTTCGCAAGGACCCCTGGTACTCCATTCGCAAGGACAACACAACACAACACAGTTTGACCCACTCAGGTGACCCATGACATCATATTATACACAGTGGCACAGGCATTTTATCCATTTTCATGATTTTTAGTCGTTTTCATGCATTTCTACTCTTTTTATCAAATGAGTGTATTTGAATGAAATTCAAGGCGGTTTGACCCGCTCACATGACCCAGGGCACCGTATGAGACCCAGTGGCACAAGCATTTTTTTTTCATTTTCATGCTTTTTCACCGTTTTCATGCATTTTCAACCTCTTTTTTCATCAAAGGCGTGTCTTTGGATGGAATTAGAGGCACGCACGCACACACATGTTCACCTCTTTTTTCATCAAAGGAGTGTCTCTGGATGGAATTAGAGGCACGCACGCACACACATGTTCACCTCTTTTTTCATCAAAGGAGTGTATTTGGATGGCATTTTACTCCTTTTCATGCTTTTTCATCTTTTTGATTCAGGCACTCTGCCTGACTACTTTTACCCGAAAATAAGGCTTCGTCCTCGGGTAGAATCAGCCAGTGTCTGGTTTGAGGCTGAGGTGGCATTTTTTCATCCAGAGTCTTACAACTTTCAGGGGAATATAGACCCCAATGTGTGTGGTGCATGTGTTTGTTTTTCTCGGCCATGATCCAGGCACTCTGCCTGACTACTTTTACCCGAAAGTAAGGCTTCATCCTCGGGTAGAATCAGTCTCAGCCTGGAGGCTCCACTGACATGTTCCCATGGAAGTATTATGGGCTTCAGGGGCATATATTATGAATAATGTGACCCGCATTTTATTCATTTTCATGCTTTTTCACAGTTTTCATGCATTTTACCTCTTTTTTCACCCTTCTTCTTTTTGCTCCCCTGGTACTCCATTTCACACTCTGTCATATTTTCGCAAGGACCCCTGGTACTCCATTCGCAAGGACAACACAACACAACACAGTTTGACCCACTCAGGTGACCCATGACATCATATTATACACAGTGGCACAGGCATTTTATCCATTTTCATGATTTTTAGTCGTTTTCATGCATTTCTACTCTTTTTATCAAATGAGTGTATTTGAATGAAATTCAAGGCGGTTTGACCCGCTCACATGACCCAGGGCACCGTATGAGACCCAGTGGCACAAGCATTTTTTTTTCATTTTCATGCTTTTTCACCGTTTTCATGCATTTTCAACCTCTTTTTTCATCAAAGGCGTGTCTTTGGATGGAATTAGAGGCACGCACGCACACACATGTTCACCTCTTTTTTCATCAAAGGAGTGTCTCTGGATGGAATTAGAGGCACGCACGCACACACATGTTCACCTCTTTTTTCATCAAAGGAGTGTATTTGGATGGCATTTTACTCCTTTTCATGCTTTTTCATCTTTTTGATTCAGGCACTCTGCCTGACTACTTTTACCCGAAAATAAGGCTTCGTCCTCGGGTAGAATCAGCCAGTGTCTGGTTTGAGGCTGAGGTGGCATTTTTTCATCCAGAGTCTTACAACTTTCAGGGGAATATAGACCCCAATGTGTGTGGTGCATGTGTTCGTTTTTCTCGGCCATGATCCAGGCACTCTGCCTGACTACTTTTACCCGAAAGTAAGGCTTCATCCTCGGGTAGAATCAGTCTCAGCCTGGAGGCTCCACTGACATGTTCCCATGGAAGTATTATGGGCTTCAGGGGCATATATTATGAATAATGTGACCCGCATTTTATTCATTTTCATGCTTTTTCACAGTTTTCATGCATTTTACCTCTTTTTTCACCCTTCTTCTTTTTGCTCCCCTGGTACTCCATTTCACACTCTGTCATATTTTCGCAAGGACCCCTGGTACTCCATTCGCAAGGACAACACAACACAACACAGTTTGACCCACTCAGGTGACCCATGACATCATATTATACACAGTGGCACAGGCATTTTATCCATTTTCATGATTTTTAGTCGTTTTCATGCATTTCTACTCTTTTTATCAAATGAGTGTATTTGAATGAAATTCAAGGCGGTTTGACCCGCTCACATGACCCAGGGCACCGTATGAGACCCAGTGGCACAAGCATTTTTTTTTCATTTTCATGCTTTTTCACCGTTTTCATGCATTTTCAACCTCTTTTTTCATCAAAGGCGTGTCTTTGGATGGAATTAGAGGCACGCACGCACACACATGTTCACCTCTTTTTTCATCAAAGGAGTGTCTCTGGATGGAATTAGAGGCACGCACGCACACACATGTTCACCTCTTTTTTCATCAAAGGAGTGTATTTGGATGGCATTTTACTCCTTTTCATGCTTTTTCATCTTTTTGATTCAGGCACTCTGCCTGACTACTTTTACCCGAAAATAAGGCTTCGTCCTCGGGTAGAATCAGCCAGTGTCTGGTTTGAGGCTGAGGTGGCATTTTTTCATCCAGAGTCTTACAACTTTCAGGGGAATATAGACCCCAATGTGTGTGGTGCATGTGTTTGTTTTTCTCGGCCATGATCCAGGCACTCTGCCTGACTACTTTTACCCGAAAGTAAGGCTTCATCCTCGGGTAGAATCAGTCTCAGCCTGGAGGCTCCACTGACATGTTCCCATGGAAGTATTATGGGCTTCAGGGGCATATATTATGAATAATGTGACCCGCATTTTATTCATTTTCATGCTTTTTCACAGTTTTCATGCATTTTACCTCTTTTTTCACCCTTCTTCTTTTTGCTCCCCTGGTACTCCATTTCACACTCTGTCATATTTTCGCAAGGACCCCTGGTACTCCATTCGCAAGGACAACACAACACAACACAGTTTGACCCACTCAGGTGACCCATGACATCATATTATACACAGTGGCACAGGCATTTTATCCATTTTCATGATTTTTAGTCGTTTTCATGCATTTCTACTCTTTTTATCAAATGAGTGTATTTGAATGAAATTCAAGGCGGTTTGACCCGCTCACATGACCCAGGGCACCGTATGAGACCCAGTGGCACAAGCATTTTTTTTTCATTTTCATGCTTTTTCACCGTTTTCATGCATTTTCAACCTCTTTTTTCATCAAAGGCGTGTCTTTGGATGGAATTAGAGGCACGCACGCACACACATGTTCACCTCTTTTTTCATCAAAGGAGTGTCTCTGGATGGAATTAGAGGCACGCACGCACACACATGTTCACCTCTTTTTTCATCAAAGGAGTGTATTTGGATGGCATTTTACTCCTTTTCATGCTTTTTCATCTTTTTGATTCAGGCACTCTGCCTGACTACTTTTACCCGAAAATAAGGCTTCGTCCTCGGGTAGAATCAGCCAGTGTCTGGTTTGAGGCTGAGGTGGCATTTTTTCATCCAGAGTCTTACAACTTTCAGGGGAATATAGACCCCAATGTGTGTGGTGCATGTGTTTGTTTTTCTCGGCCATGATCCAGGCACTCTGCCTGACTACTTTTACCCGAAAGTAAGGCTTCATCCTCGGGTAGAATCAGTCTCAGCCTGGAGGCTCCACTGACATGTTCCCATGGAAGTATTATGGGCTTCAGGGGCATATATTATGAATAATGTGACCCGCATTTTATTCATTTTCATGCTTTTTCACAGTTTTCATGCATTTTACCTCTTTTTTCACCCTTCTTCTTTTTGCTCCCCTGGTACTCCATTTCACACTCTGTCATATTTTCGCAAGGACCCCTGGTACTCCATTCGCAAGGACAACACAACACAACACAGTTTGACCCACTCAGGTGACCCATGACATCATATTATACACAGTGGCACAGGCATTTTATCCATTTTCATGATTTTTAGTCGTTTTCATGCATTTCTACTCTTTTTATCAAATGAGTGTATTTGAATGAAATTCAAGGCGGTTTGACCCGCTCACATGACCCAGGGCACCGTATGAGACCCAGTGGCACAAGCATTTTTTTTTCATTTTCATGCTTTTTCACCGTTTTCATGCATTTTCAACCTCTTTTTTCATCAAAGGCGTGTCTTTGGATGGAATTAGAGGCACGCACGCACACACATGTTCACCTCTTTTTTCATCAAAGGAGTGTCTCTGGATGGAATTAGAGGCACGCACGCACACACATGTTCACCTCTTTTTTCATCAAAGGAGTGTATTTGGATGGCATTTTACTCCTTTTCATGCTTTTTCATCTTTTTGATTCAGGCACTCTGCCTGACTACTTTTACCCGAAAATAAGGCTTCGTCCTCGGGTAGAATCAGCCAGTGTCTGGTTTGAGGCTGAGGTGGCATTTTTTCATCCAGAGTCTTACAACTTTCAGGGGAATATAGACCCCAATGTGTGTGGTGCATGTGTTTGTTTTTCTCGGCCATGATCCAGGCACTCTGCCTGACTACTTTTACCCGAAAGTAAGGCTTCATCCTCGGGTAGAATCAGTCTCAGCCTGGAGGCTCCACTGACATGTTCCCATGGAAGTATTATGGGCTTCAGGGGCATATATTATGAATAATGTGACCCGCATTTTATTCATTTTCATGCTTTTTCACAGTTTTCATGCATTTTACCTCTTTTTTCACCCTTCTTCTTTTTGCTCCCCTGGTACTCCATTTCACACTCTGTCATATTTTCGCAAGGACCCCTGGTACTCCATTCGCAAGGACAACACAACACAACACAGTTTGACCCACTCAGGTGACCCATGACATCATATTATACACAGTGGCACAGGCATTTTATCCATTTTCATGATTTTTAGTCGTTTTCATGCATTTCTACTCTTTTTATCAAATGAGTGTATTTGAATGAAATTCAAGGCGGTTTGACCCGCTCACATGACCCAGGGCACCGTATGAGACCCAGTGGCACAAGCATTTTTTTTTCATTTTCATGCTTTTTCACCGTTTTCATGCATTTTCAACCTCTTTTTTCATCAAAGGCGTGTCTTTGGATGGAATTAGAGGCACGCACGCACACACATGTTCACCTCTTTTTTCATCAAAGGAGTGTCTCTGGATGGAATTAGAGGCACGCACGCACACACATGTTCACCTCTTTTTTCATCAAAGGAGTGTATTTGGATGGCATTTTACTCCTTTTCATGCTTTTTCATCTTTTTGATTCAGGCACTCTGCCTGACTACTTTTACCCGAAAATAAGGCTTCGTCCTCGGGTAGAATCAGCCAGTGTCTGGTTTGAGGCTGAGGTGGCATTTTTTCATCCAGAGTCTTACAACTTTCAGGGGAATATAGACCCCAATGTGTGTGGTGCATGTGTTTGTTTTTCTCGGCCATGATCCAGGCACTCTGCCTGACTACTTTTACCCGAAAGTAAGGCTTCATCCTCGGGTAGAATCAGTCTCAGCCTGGAGGCTCCACTGACATGTTCCCATGGAAGTATTATGGGCTTCAGGGGCATATATTATGAATAATGTGACCCGCATTTTATTCATTTTCATGCTTTTTCACAGTTTTCATGCATTTTACCTCTTTTTTCACCCTTCTTCTTTTTGCTCCCCTGGTACTCCATTTCACACTCTGTCATATTTTCGCAAGGACCCCTGGTACTCCATTCGCAAGGACAACACAACACAACACAGTTTGACCCACTCAGGTGACCCATGACATCATATTATACACAGTGGCACAGGCATTTTATCCATTTTCATGATTTTTAGTCGTTTTCATGCATTTCTACTCTTTTTATCAAATGAGTGTATTTGAATGAAATTCAAGGCGGTTTGACCCGCTCACATGACCCAGGGCACCGTATGAGACCCAGTGGCACAAGCATTTTTTTTTCATTTTCATGCTTTTTCACCGTTTTCATGCATTTTCAACCTCTTTTTTCATCAAAGGCGTGTCTTTGGATGGAATTAGAGGCACGCACGCACACCCATGTTCACCTCTTTTTTCATCAAAGGAGTGTCTCTGGATGGAATTAGAGGCACGCACGCACACACATGTTCACCTCTTTTTTCATCAAAGGAGTGTATTTGGATGGCATTTTACTCCTTTTCATGCTTTTTCATCTTTTTGATTCAGGCACTCTGCCTGACTACTTTTACCCGAAAATAAGGCTTCGTCCTCGGGTAGAATCAGCCAGTGTCTGGTTTGAGGCTGAGGTGGCATTTTTTCATCCAGAGTCTTACAACTTTCAGGGGAATATAGACCCCAATGTGTGTGGTGCATGTGTTTGTTTTTCTCGGCCATGATCCAGGCACTCTGCCTGACTACTTTTACCCGAAAGTAAGGCTTCATCCTCGGGTAGAATCAGTCTCAGCCTGGAGGCTCCACTGACATGTTCCCATGGAAGTATTATGGGCTTCAGGGGCATATATTATGAATAATGTGACCCGCATTTTATTCATTTTCATGCTTTTTCACAGTTTTCATGCATTTTACCTCTTTTTTCACCCTTCTTCTTTTTGCTCCCCTGGTACTCCATTTCACACTCTGTCATATTTACGCAAGGACCCCTGGTACTCCATTCGCAAGGACAACACAACACAACACAGTTTGACCCACTCAGGTGACCCATGACATCATATTATACACAGTGGCACAGGCATTTTATCCATTTTCATGATTTTTAGTCGTTTTCATGCATTTCTACTCTTTTTATCAAATGAGTGTATTTGAATGAAATTCAAGGCGGTTTGACCCGCTCACATGACCCAGGGCACCGTATGAGACCCAGTGGCACAAGCATTTTTTTTTCATTTTCATGCTTTTTCACCGTTTTCATGCATTTTCAACCTCTTTTTTCATCAAAGGCGTGTCTTTGGATGGAATTAGAGGCACGCACGCACACCCATGTTCACCTCTTTTTTCATCAAAGGAGTGTCTCTGGATGGAATTAGAGGCACGCACGCACACACATGTTCACCTCTTTTTTCATCAAAGGAGTGTATTTGGATGGCATTTTACTCCTTTTCATGCTTTTTCATCTTTTTGATTCAGGCACTCTGCCTGACTACTTTTACCCGAAAATAAGGCTTCGTCCTCGGGTAGAATCAGCCAGTGTCTGGTTTGAGGCTGAGGTGGCATTTTTTCATCCAGAGTCTTACAACTTTCAGGGGAATATAGACCCCAGTGTGTGTGGTGCATGTGTTTGTTTTTCTCGGCCATGATCCAGGCACTCTGCCTGACTACTTTTACCCGAAAGTAAGGCTTCATCCTCGGGTAGAATCAGTCTCAGCCTGGAGGCTCCACTGACATGTTCCCATGGAAGTATTATGGGCTTCAGGGGCATATATTATGAATAATGTGACCCGCATTTTATTCATTTTCATGCTTTTTCACAGTTTTCATGCATTTTACCTCTTTTTTCACCCTTCTTCTTTTTGCTCCCCTGGTACTCCATTTCACACTCTGTCATATTTTCGCAAGGACCCCTGGTACTCCATTCGCAAGGACAACACAACACAACACAGTTTGACCCACTCAGGTGACCCATGACATCATATTATACACAGTGGCACAGGCATTTTATCCATTTTCATGATTTTTAGTCGTTTTCATGCATTTCTACTCTTTTTATCAAATGAGTGTATTTGAATGAAATTCAAGGCGGTTTGACCCGCTCACATGACCCAGGGCACCGTATGAGACCCAGTGGCACAAGCATTTTTTTTTCATTTTCATGCTTTTTCACCGTTTTCATGCATTTTCAACCTCTTTTTTCATCAAAGGCGTGTCTTTGGATGGAATTAGAGGCACGCACGCACACCCATGTTCACCTCTTTTTTCATCAAAGGAGTGTCTCTGGATGGAATTAGAGGCACGCACGCACACACATGTTCACCTCTTTTTTCATCAAAGGAGTGTATTTGGATGGCATTTTACTCCTTTTCATGCTTTTTCATCTTTTTGATTCAGGCACTCTGCCTGACTACTTTTACCCGAAAATAAGGCTTCGTCCTCGGGTAGAATCAGCCAGTGTCTGGTTTGAGGCTGAGGTGGCATTTTTTCATCCAGAGTCTTACAACTTTCAGGGGAATATAGACCCCAATGTGTGTGGTGCATGTGTTTGTTTTTCTCGGCCATGATCCAGGCACTCTGCCTGACTACTTTTACCCGAAAGTAAGGCTTCATCCTCGGGTAGAATCAGTCTCAGCCTGGAGGCTCCACTGACATGTTCCCATGGAAGTATTATGGGCTTCAGGGGCATATATTATGAATAATGTGACCCGCATTTTATTCATTTTCATGCTTTTTCACAGTTTTCATGCATTTTACCTCTTTTTTCACCCTTCTTCTTTTTGCTCCCCTGGTACTCCATTTCACACTCTGTCATATTTTCGCAAGGACCCCTGGTACTCCATTCGCAAGGACAACACAACACAACACAGTTTGACCCACTCAGGTGACCCATGACATCATATTATACACAGTGGCACAGGCATTTTATCCATTTTCATGATTTTTAGTCGTTTTCATGCATTTCTACTCTTTTTATCAAATGAGTGTATTTGAATGAAATTCAAGGCGGTTTGACCCGCTCACATGACCCAGGGCACCGTATGAGACCCAGTGGCACAAGCATTTTTTTTTCATTTTCATGCTTTTTCACCGTTTTCATGCATTTTCAACCTCTTTTTTCATCAAAGGCGTGTCTTTGGATGGAATTAGAGGCACGCACGCACACACATGTTCACCTCTTTTTTCATCAAAGGAGTGTCTCTGGATGGAATTAGAGGCACGCACGCACACACATGTTCACCTCTTTTTTCATCAAAGGAGTGTATTTGGATGGCATTTTACTCCTTTTCATGCTTTTTCATCTTTTTGATTCAGGCACTCTGCCTGACTACTTTTACCCGAAAATAAGGCTTCGTCCTCGGGTAGAATCAGCCAGTGTCTGGTTTGAGGCTGAGGTGGCATTTTTTCATCCAGAGTCTTACAACTTTCAGGGGAATATAGACCCCAATGTGTGTGGTGCATTTGTTTGTTTTTCTCGGCCATGATCCAGGCACTCTGCCTGACTACTTTTACCCGAAAGTAAGGCTTCATCCTCGGGTAGAATCAGTCTCAGCCTGGAGGCTCCACTGACATGTTCCCATGGAAGTATTATGGGCTTCAGGGGCATATATTATGAATAATGTGACCCGCATTTTATTCATTTTCATGCTTTTTCACAGTTTTCATGCATTTTACCTCTTTTTTCACCCTTCTTCTTTTTGCTCCCCTGGTACTCCATTTCACACTGTCATATTTTCGCAAGGACCCCTGGTACTCCATTCGCAAGGACAACACAACACAACACAGTTTGACCCACTCAGGTGACCCATGACATCATATTATACACAGTGGCACAGGCATTTTATCCATTTTCATGATTTTTAGTCGTTTTCATGCATTTCTACTCTTTTTATCAAATGAGTGTATTTGAATGAAATTCAAGGCGGTTTGACCCGCTCACATGACCCAGGGCACCGTATGAGACCCAGTGGCACAAGCATTTTTTTTTCATTTTCATGCTTTTTCACCGTTTTCATGCATTTTCAACCTCTTTTTTCATCAGAGGCGTGTCTTTGGATGGAATTAGAGGCACGCACGCACACACATGTTCACCTCTTTTTTCATCAAAGGAGTGTCTCTGGATGGAATTAGAGGCACGCACGCACACACATGTTCACCTCTTTTTTCATCAAAGGAGTGTATTTGGATGGCATTTTACTCCTTTTCATGCTTTTTCATCTTTTTGATTCAGGCACTCTGCCTGACTACTTTTACCCGAAAATAAGGCTTCGTCCTCGGGTAGAATCAGCCAGTGTCTGGTTTGAGGCTGAGGTGGCATTTTTTCATCCAGAGTCTTACAACTTTCAGGGGAATATAGACCCCAATGTGTGTGGTGCATGTGTTTGTTTTTCTCGGCCATGATCCAGGCACTCTGCCTGACTACTTTTACCCGAAAGTAAGGCTTCATCCTCGGGTAGAATCAGTCTCAGCCTGGAGGCTCCACTGACATGTTCCCATGGAAGTATTATGGGCTTCAGGGGCATATATTATGAATAATGTGACCCGCATTTTATTCATTTTCATGCTTTTTCACAGTTTTCATGCATTTTACCTCTTTTTTCACCCTTCTTCTTTTTGCTCCCCTGGTACTCCATTTCACACTCTGTCATATTTTCGCAAGGACCCCTGGTACTCCATTCGCAAGGACAACACAACACAACACAGTTTGACCCACTCAGGTGACCCATGACATCATATTATACACAGTGGCACAGGCATTTTATCCATTTTCATGATTTTTAGTCGTTTTCATGCATTTCTACTCTTTTTATCAAATGAGTGTATTTGAATGAAATTCAAGGCGGTTTGACCCGCTCACATGACCCAGGGCACCGTATGAGACCCAGTGGCACAAGCATTTTTTTTTCATTTTCATGCTTTTTCACCGTTTTCATGCATTTTCAACCTCTTTTTTCATCAAAGGCGTGTCTTTGGATGGAATTAGAGGCACGCACGCACACACATGTTCACCTCTTTTTTCATCAAAGGAGTGTCTCTGGATGGAATTAGAGGCACGCACGCACACACATGTTCACCTCTTTTTTCATCAAAGGAGTGTATTTGGATGGCATTTTACTCCTTTTCATGCTTTTTCATCTTTTTGATTCAGGCACTCTGCCTGACTACTTTTACCCGAAAATAAGGCTTCGTCCTCGGGTAGAATCAGCCAGTGTCTGGTTTGAGGCTGAGGTGGCATTTTTTCATCCAGAGTCTTACAACTTTCAGGGGAATATAGACCCCAATGTGTGTGGTGCATGTGTTTGTTTTTCTCGGCCATGATCCAGGCACTCTGCCTGACTACTTTTACCCGAAAGTAAGGCTTCATCCTCGGGTAGAATCAGTCTCAGCCTGGAGGCTCCACTGACATGTTCCCATGGAAGTATTATGGGCTTCAGGGGCATATATTATGAATAATGTGACCCGCATTTTATTCATTTTCATGCTTTTTCACAGTTTTCATGCATTTTACCTCTTTTTTCACCCTTCTTCTTTTTGCTCCCCTGGTACTCCATTTCACACTCTGTCATATTTTCGCAAGGACCCCTGGTACTCCATTCGCAAGGACAACACAACACAACACAGTTTGACCCACTCAGGTGACCCATGACATCATATTATACACAGTGGCACAGGCATTTTATCCATTTTCATGATTTTTAGTCGTTTTCATGCATTTCTACTCTTTTTATCAAATGAGTGTATTTGAATGAAATTCAAGGCGGTTTGACCCGCTCACATGACCCAGGGCACCGTATGAGACCCAGTGGCACAAGCATTTTTTTTTCATTTTCATGCTTTTTCACCGTTTTCATGCATTTTCAACCTCTTTTTTCATCAAAGGCGTGTCTTTGGATGGAATTAGAGGCACACACGCACACACATGTTCACCTCTTTTTTCATCAAAGGAGTGTCTCTGGATGGAATTAGAGGCACGCACGCACACACATGTTCACCTCTTTTTTCATCAAAGGAGTGTATTTGGATGGCATTTTACTCCTTTTCATGCTTTTTCATCTTTTTGATTCAGGCACTCTGCCTGACTACTTTTACCCGAAAATAAGGCTTCGTCCTCGGGTAGAATCAGCCAGTGTCTGGTTTGAGGCTGAGGTGGCATTTTTTCATCCAGAGTCTTACAACTTTCAGGGGAATATAGACCCCAATGTGTGTGGTGCATGTGTTTGTTTTTCTCGGCCATGATCCAGGCACTCTGCCTGACTACTTTTACCCGAAAGTAAGGCTTCATCCTCGGGTAGAATCAGTCTCAGCCTGGAGGCTCCACTGACATGTTCCCATGGAAGTATTATGGGCTTCAGGGGCATATATTATGAATAATGTGACCCGCATTTTATTCATTTTCATGCTTTTTCACAGTTTTCATGCATTTTACCTCTTTTTTCACCCTTCTTCTTTTTGCTCCCCTGGTACTCCATTTCACACTCTGTCATATTTTCGCAAGGACCCCTGGTACTCCATTCGCAAGGACAACACAACACAACACAGTTTGACCCACTCAGGTGACCCATGACATCATATTATACACAGTGGCACAGGCATTTTATCCATTTTCATGATTTTTAGTCGTTTTCATGCATTTCTACTCTTTTTATCAAATGAGTGTATTTGAATGAAATTCAAGGCGGTTTGACCCGCTCACATGACCCAGGGCACCGTATGAGACCCAGTGGCACAAGCATTTTTTTTTTCATTTTCATGCTTTTTCACCGTTTTCATGCATTTTCAACCTCTTTTTTCATCAAAGGCGTGTCTTTGGATGGAATTAGAGGCACGCACGCACACACATGTTCACCTCTTTTTTCATCAAAGGAGTGTCTCTGGATGGAATTAGAGGCACGCACGCACACACATGTTCACCTCTTTTTTCATCAAAGGAGTGTATTTGGATGGCATTTTACTCCTTTTCATGCTTTTTCATCTTTTTGATTCAGGCACTCTGCCTGACTACTTTTACCCGAAAATAAGGCTTCGTCCTCGGGTAGAATCAGCCAGTGTCTGGTTTGAGGCTGAGGTGGCATTTTTTCATCCAGAGTCTTACAACTTTCAGGGGAATATAGACCCCAATGTGTGTGGTGCATGTGTTTGTTTTTCTCGGCCATGATCCAGGCACTCTGCCTGACTACTTTTACCCGAAAGTAAGGCTTCATCCTCGGGTAGAATCAGTCTCAGCCTGGAGGCTCCACTGACATGTTCCCATGGAAGTATTATGGGCTTCAGGGGCATATATTATGAATAATGTGACCCGCATTTTATTCATTTTCATGCTTTTTCACAGTTTTCATGCATTTTACCTCTTTTTTCACCCTTCTTCTTTTTGCTCCCCTGGTACTCCATTTCACACTCTGTCATATTTTCGCAAGGACCCCTGGTACTCCATTCGCAAGGACAACACAACACAACACAGTTTGACCCACTCAGGTGACCCATGACATCATATTATACACAGTGGCACAGGCATTTTATCCATTTTCATGATTTTTAGTCGTTTTCATGCATTTCTACTCTTTTTATCAAATGAGTGTATTTGAATGAAATTCAAGGCGGTTTGACCCGCTCACATGACCCAGGGCACCGTATGAGACCCAGTGGCACAAGCATTTTTTTTTTCATTTTCATGCTTTTTCACCGTTTTCATGCATTTTCAACCTCTTTTTTCATCAAAGGCGTGTCTTTGGATGGAATTAGAGGCACGCACGCACACACATGTTCACCTCTTTTTTCATCAAAGGAGTGTCTCTGGATGGAATTAGAGGCACGCACGCACACACATGTTCACCTCTTTTTTCATCAAAGGAGTGTATTTGGATGGCATTTTACTCCTTTTCATGCTTTTTCATCTTTTTGATTCAGGCACTCTGCCTGACTACTTTTACCCGAAAATAAGGCTTCGTCCTCGGGTAGAATCAGCCAGTGTCTGGTTTGAGGCTGAGGTGGCATTTTTTCATCCAGAGTCTTACAACTTTCAGGGGAATATAGACCCCAATGTGTGTGGTGCATGTGTTTGTTTTTCTCGGCCATGATCCAGGCACTCTGCCTGACTACTTTTACCCGAAAGTAAGGCTTCATCCTCGGGTAGAATCAGTCTCAGCCTGGAGGCTCCACTGACATGTTCCCATGGAAGTATTATGGGCTTCAGGGGCATATATTATGAATAATGTGACCCGCATTTTATTCATTTTCATGCTTTTTCACAGTTTTCATGCATTTTACCTCTTTTTTCACCCTTCTTCTTTTTGCTCCCCTGGTACTCCATTTCACACTCTGTCATATTTTCGCAAGGACCCCTGGTACTCCATTCGCAAGGACAACACAACACAACACAGTTTGACCCACTCAGGTGACCCATGACATCATATTATACACAGTGGCACAGGCATTTTATCCATTTTCATGATTTTTAGTCGTTTTCATGCATTTCTACTCTTTTTATCAAATGAGTGTATTTGAATGAAATTCAAGGCGGTTTGACCCGCTCACATGACCCAGGGCACCGTATGAGACCCAGTGGCACAAGCATTTTTTTTTTCATTTTCATGCTTTTTCACCGTTTTCATGCATTTTCAACCTCTTTTTTCATCAAAGGCGTGTCTTTGGATGGAATTAGAGGCACGCACGCACACACATGTTCACCTCTTTTTTCATCAAAGGAGTGTCTCTGGATGGAATTAGAGGCACGCACGCACACACATGTTCACCTCTTTTTTCATCAAAGGAGTGTATTTGGATGGCATTTTACTCCTTTTCATGCTTTTTCATCTTTTTGATTCAGGCACTCTGCCTGACTACTTTTACCCGAAAATAAGGCTTCGTCCTCGGGTAGAATCAGCCAGTGTCTGGTTTGAGGCTGAGGTGGCATTTTTTCATCCAGAGTCTTACAACTTTCAGGGGAATATAGACCCCAATGTGTGTGGTGCATGTGTTTGTTTTTCTCGGCCATGATCCAGGCACTCTGCCTGACTACTTTTACCCGAAAGTAAGGCTTCATCCTCGGGTAGAATCAGTCTCAGCCTGGAGGCTCCACTGACATGTTCCCATGGAAGTATTATGGGCTTCAGGGGCATATATTATGAATAATGTGACCCGCATTTTATTCATTTTCATGCTTTTTCACAGTTTTCATGCATTTTACCTCTTTTTTCACCCTTCTTCTTTTTGCTCCCCTGGTACTCCATTTCACACTCTGTCATATTTTCGCAAGGACCCCTGGTACTCCATTCGCAAGGACAACACAACACAACACAGTTTGACCCACTCAGGTGACCCATGACATCATATTATACACAGTGGCACAGGCATTTTATCCATTTTCATGATTTTTAGTCGTTTTCATGCATTTCTACTCTTTTTATCAAATGAGTGTATTTGAATGAAATTCAAGGCGGTTTGACCCGCTCACATGACCCAGGGCACCGTATGAGACCCAGTGGCACAAGCATTTTTTTTTCATTTTCATGCTTTTTCAACCTCTTTTTTCATCAAAGGCGTGTCTTTGGATGGAATTAGAGGCACGCACGCACACACATGTTCACCTCTTTTTTCATCAAAGGAGTGTCTCTGGATGGAATTAGAGGCACGCACGCACACACATGTTCACCTCTTTTTTCATCAAAGGAGTGTATTTGGATGGCATTTTACTCCTTTTCATGCTTTTTCATCTTTTTGATTCAGGCACTCTGCCTGACTACTTTTACCCGAAAATAAGGCTTCGTCCTCGGGTAGAATCAGCCAGTGTCTGGTTTGAGGCTGAGGTGGCATTTTTTCATCCAGAGTCTTACAACTTTCAGGGGAATATAGACCCCAATGTGTGTGGTGCATGTGTTTGTTTTTCTCGGCCATGATCCAGGCACTCTGCCTGACTACTTTTACCCGAAAGTAAGGCTTCATCCTCGGGTAGAATCAGTCTCAGCCTGGAGGCTCCACTGACATGTTCCCATGGAAGTATTATGGGCTTCAGGGGCATATATTATGAATAATGTGACCCGCATTTTATTCATTTTCATGCTTTTTCACAGTTTTCATGCATTTTACCTCTTTTTTCACCCTTCTTCTTTTTGCTCCCCTGGTACTCCATTTCACACTCTGTCATATTTTCGCAAGGACCCCTGGTACTCCATTCACAAGGACAACACAACACAACACAGTTTGACCCACTCAGGTGACCCATGACATCATATTATACACAGTGGCACAGGCATTTTATCCATTTTCATGATTTTTAGTCGTTTTCATGCATTTCTACTCTTTTTATCAAATGAGTGTATTTGAATGAAATTCAAGGCGGTTTGACCCGCTCACATGACCCAGGGCACCGTATGAGACCCAGTGGCACAAGCATTTTTTTTTCATTTTCATGCTTTTTCACCGTTTTCATGCATTTTCAACCTCTTTTTTCATCAAAGGCGTGTCTTTGGATGGAATTAGAGGCACGCACGCACACACATGTTCACCTCTTTTTTCATCAAAGGAGTGTCTCTGGATGGAATTAGAGGCACGCACGCACACACATGTTCACCTCTTTTTTCATCAAAGGAGTGTATTTGGATGGCATTTTACTCCTTTTCATGCTTTTTCATCTTTTTGATTCAGGCACTCTGCCTGACTACTTTTACCCGAAAATAAGGCTTCGTCCTCGGGTAGAATCAGCCAGTGTCTGGTTTGAGGCTGAGGTGGCATTTTTTCATCCAGAGTCTTACAACTTTCAGGGGAATATAGACCCCAATGTGTGTGGTGCATTTGTTTGTTTTTCTCGGCCATGATCCAGGCACTCTGCCTGACTACTTTTACCCGAAAGTAAGGCTTCATCCTCGGGTAGAATCAGTCTCAGCCTGGAGGCTCCACTGACATGTTCCCATGGAAGTATTATGGGCTTCAGGGGCATATATTATGAATAATGTGACCCGCATTTTATTCATTTTCATGCTTTTTCACAGTTTTCATGCATTTTACCTCTTTTTTCACCCTTCTTCTTTTTGCTCCCCTGGTACTCCATTTCACACTCTGTCATATTTTCGCAAGGACCCCTGGTACTCCATTCGCAAGGACAACACAACACAACACAGTTTGACCCACTCAGGTGACCCATGACATCATATTATACACAGTGGCACAGGCATTTTATCCATTTTCATGATTTTTAGTCGTTTTCATGCATTTCTACTCTTTTTATCAAATGAGTGTATTTGAATGAAATTCAAGGCGGTTTGACCCGCTCACATGACCCAGGGCACCGTATGAGACCCAGTGGCACAAGCATTTTTTTTTCATTTTCATGCTTTTTCACCGTTTTCATGCATTTTCAACCTCTTTTTTCATCAAAGGCGTGTCTTTGGATGGAATTAGAGGCACGCACGCACACACATGTTCACCTCTTTTTTCATCAAAGGAGTGTCTCTGGATGGAATTAGAGGCACGCACGCACACACATGTTCACCTCTTTTTTCATCAAAGGAGTGTATTTGGATGGCATTTTACTCCTTTTCATGCTTTTTCATCTTTTTGATTCAGGCACTCTGCCTGACTACTTTTACCCGAAAATAAGGCTTCGTCCTCGGGTAGAATCAGCCAGTGTCTGGTTTGAGGCTGAGGTGGCATTTTTTCATCCAGAGTCTTACAACTTTCAGGGGAATATAGACCCCAATGTGTGTGGTGCATGTGTTTGTTTTTCTCGGCCATGATCCAGGCACTCTGCCTGACTACTTTTACCCGAAAGTAAGGCTTCATCCTCGGGTAGAATCAGTCTCAGCCTGGAGGCTCCACTGACATGTTCCCATGGAAGTATTATGGGCTTCAGGGGCATATATTATGAATAATGTGACCCGCATTTTATTCATTTTCATGCTTTTTCACAGTTTTCATGCATTTTACCTCTTTTTTCACCCTTCTTCTTTTTGCTCCCCTGGTACTCCATTTCACACTCTGTCATATTTTCGCAAGGACCCCTGGTACTCCATTCGCAAGGACAACACAACACAACACAGTTTGACCCACTCAGGTGACCCATGACATCATATTATACACAGTGGCACAGGCATTTTATCCATTTTCATGATTTTTAGTCGTTTTCATGCATTTCTACTCTTTTTATCAAATGAGTGTATTTGAATGAAATTCAAGGCGGTTTGACCCGCTCACATGACCCAGGGCACCGTATGAGACCCAGTGGCACAAGCATTTTTTTTTCATTTTCATGCTTTTTCACCGTTTTCATGCATTTTCAACCTCTTTTTTCATCAAAGGCGTGTCTTTGGATGGAATTAGAGGCACGCACGCACACACATGTTCACCTCTTTTTTCATCAAAGGAGTGTCTCTGGATGGAATTAGAGGCACGCACGCACACACATGTTCACCTCTTTTTTCATCAAAGGAGTGTATTTGGATGGCATTTTACTCCTTTTCATGCTTTTTCATCTTTTTGATTCAGGCACTCTGCCTGACTACTTTTACCCGAAAATAAGGCTTCGTCCTCGGGTAGAATCAGCCAGTGTCTGGTTTGAGGCTGAGGTGGCATTTTTTCATCCAGAGTCTTACAACTTTCAGGGGAATATAGACCCCAATGTGTGTGGTGCATGTGTTTGTTTTTCTCGGCCATGATCCAGGCACTCTGCCTGACTACTTTTACCCGAAAGTAAGGCTTCATCCTCGGGTAGAATCAGTCTCAGCCTGGAGGCTCCACTGACATGTTCCCATGGAAGTATTATGGGCTTCAGGGGCATATATTATGAATAATGTGACCCGCATTTTATTCATTTTCATGCTTTTTCACAGTTTTCATGCATTTTACCTCTTTTTTCACCCTTCTTCTTTTTGCTCCCCTGGTACTCCATTTCACACTCTGTCATATTTTCGCAAGGACCCCTGGTACTCCATTCGCAAGGACAACACAACACAACACAGTTTGACCCACTCAGGTGACCCATGACATCATATTATACACAGTGGCACAGGCATTTTATCCATTTTCATGATTTTTAGTCGTTTTCATGCATTTCTACTCTTTTTATCAAATGAGTGTATTTGAATGAAATTCAAGGCGGTTTGACCCGCTCACATGACCCAGGGCACCGTATGAGACCCAGTGGCACAAGCATTTTTTTTTCATTTTCATGCTTTTTCACCGTTTTCATGCATTTTCAACCTCTTTTTTCATCAAAGGCGTGTCTTTGGATGGAATTAGAGGCACGCACGCACACACATGTTCACCTCTTTTTTCATCAAAGGAGTGTCTCTGGATGGAATTAGAGGCACGCACGCACACACATGTTCACCTCTTTTTTCATCAAAGGAGTGTATTTGGATGGCATTTTACTCCTTTTCATGCTTTTTCATCTTTTTGATTCAGGCACTCTGCCTGACTACTTTTACCCGAAAATAAGGCTTCGTCCTCGGGTAGAATCAGCCAGTGTCTGGTTTGAGGCTGAGGTGGCATTTTTTCATCCAGAGTCTTACAACTTTCAGGGGAATATAGACCCCAATGTGTGTGGTGCATGTGTTTGTTTTTCTCGGCCATGATCCAGGCACTCTGCCTGACTACTTTTACCCGAAAGTAAGGCTTCATCCTCGGGTAGAATCAGTCTCAGCCTGGAGGCTCCACTGACATGTTCCCATGGAAGTATTATGGGCTTCAGGGGCATATATTATGAATAATGTGACCCGCATTTTATTCATTTTCATGCTTTTTCACAGTTTTCATGCATTTTACCTCTTTTTTCACCCTTCTTCTTTTTGCTCCCCTGGTACTCCATTTCACACTCTGTCATATTTTCGCAAGGACCCCTGGTACTCCATTCGCAAGGACAACACAACACAACACAGTTTGACCCACTCAGGTGACCCATGACATCATATTATACACAGTGGCACAGGCATTTTATCCATTTTCATGATTTTTAGTCGTTTTCATGCATTTCTACTCTTTTTATCAAATGAGTGTATTTGAATGAAATTCAAGGCGGTTTGACCCGCTCACATGACCCAGGGCACCGTATGAGACCCAGTGGCACAAGCATTTTTTTTTCATTTTCATGCTTTTTCACCGTTTTCATGCATTTTCAACCTCTTTTTTCATCAAAGGCGTGTCTTTGGATGGAATTAGAGGCACGCACGCACACACATGTTCACCTCTTTTTTCATCAAAGGAGTGTCTCTGGATGGAATTAGAGGCACGCACGCACACACATGTTCACCTCTTTTTTCATCAAAGGAGTGTATTTGGATGGCATTTTACTCCTTTTCATGCTTTTTCATCTTTTTGATTCAGGCACTCTGCCTGACTACTTTTACCCGAAAATAAGGCTTCGTCCTCGGGTAGAATCAGCCAGTGTCTGGTTTGAGGCTGAGGTGGCATTTTTTCATCCAGAGTCTTACAACTTTCAGGGGAATATAGACCCCAATGTGTGTGGTGCATGTGTTTGTTTTTCTCGGCCATGATCCAGGCACTCTGCCTGACTACTTTTACCCGAAAGTAAGGCTTCATCCTCGGGTAGAATCAGTCTCAGCCTGGAGGCTCCACTGACATGTTCCCATGGAAGTATTATGGGCTTCAGGGGCATATATTATGAATAATGTGACCCGCATTTTATTCATTTTCATGCTTTTTCACAGTTTTCATGCATTTTACCTCTTTTTTCACCCTTCTTCTTTTTGCTCCCCTGGTACTCCATTTCACACTCTGTCATATTTTCGCAAGGACCCCTGGTACTCCATTCGCAAGGACAACACAACACAACACAGTTTGACCCACTCAGGTGACCCATGACATCATATTATACACAGTGGCACAGGCATTTTATCCATTTTCATGATTTTTAGTCGTTTTCATGCATTTCTACTCTTTTTATCAAATGAGTGTATTTGAATGAAATTCAAGGCGGTTTGACCCGCTCACATGACCCAGGGCACCGTATGAGACCCAGTGGCACAAGCATTTTTTTTTCATTTTCATGCTTTTTCACCGTTTTCATGCATTTTCAACCTCTTTTTTCATCAAAGGCGTGTCTTTGGATGGAATTAGAGGCACGCACGCACACACATGTTCACCTCTTTTTTCATCAAAGGAGTGTCTCTGGATGGAATTAGAGGCACGCACGCACACACATGTTCACCTCTTTTTTCATCAAAGGAGTGTATTTGGATGGCATTTTACTCCTTTTCATGCTTTTTCATCTTTTTGATTCAGGCACTCTGCCTGACTACTTTTACCCGAAAATAAGGCTTCGTCCTCGGGTAGAATCAGCCAGTGTCTGGTTTGAGGCTGAGGTGGCATTTTTTCATCCAGAGTCTTACAACTTTCAGGGGAATATAGACCCCAATGTGTGTGGTGCATGTGTTTGTTTTTCTCGGCCATGATCCAGGCACTCTGCCTGACTACTTTTACCCGAAAGTAAGGCTTCATCCTCGGGTAGAATCAGTCTCAGCCTGGAGGCTCCACTGACATGTTCCCATGGAAGTATTATGGGCTTCAGGGGCATATATTATGAATAATGTGACCCGCATTTTATTCATTTTCATGCTTTTTCACAGTTTTCATGCATTTTACCTCTTTTTTCACCCTTCTTCTTTTTGCTCCCCTGGTACTCCATTTCACACTCTGTCATATTTTCGCAAGGACCCCTGGTACTCCATTCGCAAGGACAACACAACACAACACAGTTTGACCCACTCAGGTGACCCATGACATCATATTATACACAGTGGCACAGGCATTTTATCCATTTTCATGATTTTTAGTCGTTTTCATGCATTTCTACTCTTTTTATCAAATGAGTGTATTTGAATGAAATTCAAGGCGGTTTGACCCGCTCACATGACCCAGGGCACCGTATGAGACCCAGTGGCACAAGCATTTTTTTTTCATTTTCATGCTTTTTCACCGTTTTCATGCATTTTCAACCTCTTTTTTCATCAAAGGCGTGTCTTTGGATGGAATTAGAGGCACGCACGCACACACATGTTCACCTCTTTTTTCATCAAAGGAGTGTCTCTGGATGGAATTAGAGGCACGCACGCACACACATGTTCACCTCTTTTTTCATCAAAGGAGTGTATTTGGATGGCATTTTACTCCTTTTCATGCTTTTTCATCTTTTTGATTCAGGCACTCTGCCTGACTACTTTTACCCGAAAATAAGGCTTCGTCCACGGGTAGAATCAGCCAGTGTCTGGTTTGAGGCTGAGGTGGCATTTTTTCATCCAGAGTCTTACAACTTTCAGGGGAATATAGACCCCAATGTGTGTGGTGCATGTGTTTGTTTTTCTCGGCCATGATCCAGGCACTCTGCCTGACTACTTTTACCCGAAAGTAAGGCTTCATCCTCGGGTAGAATCAGTCTCAGCCTGGAGGCTCCACTGACATGTTCCCATGGAAGTATTATGGGCTTCAGGGGCATATATTATGAATAATGTGACCCGCATTTTATTCATTTTCATGCTTTTTCACAGTTTTCATGCATTTTACCTCTTTTTTCACCCTTCTTCTTTTTGCTCCCCTGGTACTCCATTTCACACTCTGTCATATTTTCGCAAGGACCCCTGGTACTCCATTCGCAAGGACAACACAACACAACACAGTTTGACCCACTCAGGTGACCCATGACATCATATTATACACAGTGGCACAGGCATTTTATCCATTTTCATGATTTTTAGTCGTTTTCATGCATTTCTACTCTTTTTATCAAATGAGTGTATTTGAATGAAATTCAAGGCGGTTTGACCCGCTCACATGACCCAGGGCACCGTATGAGACCCAGTGGCACAAGCATTTTTTTTTCATTTTCATGCTTTTTCACCGTTTTCATGCATTTTCAACCTCTTTTTTCATCAAAGGCGTGTCTTTGGATGGAATTAGAGGCACGCACGCACACACATGTTCACCTCTTTTTTCATCAAAGGAGTGTCTCTGGATGGAATTAGAGGCACGCACGCACACACATGTTCACCTCTTTTTTCATCAAAGGAGTGTATTTGGATGGCATTTTACTCCTTTTCATGCTTTTTCATCTTTTTGATTCAGGCATTCTGCCTGACTACTTTTACACGAAAATAAGGCTTCGTCCTCGGGTAGAATCAGCCAGTGTCTGGTTTGAGGCTGAGGTGGCATTTTTTCATCCAGAGTCTTACAACTTTCAGGGGAATATAGACCCCAATGTGTGTGGTGCATGTGTTTGTTTTTCTCGGCCATGATCCAGGCACTCTGCCTGACTACTTTTACCCGAAAGTAAGGCTTCATCCTCGGGTAGAATCAGTCTCAGCCTGGAGGCTCCACTGACATGTTCCCATGGAAGTATTATGGGCTTCAGGGGCATATATTATGAATAATGTGACCCGCATTTTATTCATTTTCATGCTTTTTCACAGTTTTCATGCATTTTACCTCTTTTTTCACCCTTCTTCTTTTTGCTCCCCTGGTACTCCATTTCACACTCTGTCATATTTTCGCAAGGACCCCTGGTACTCCATTCGCAAGGACAACACAACACAACACAGTTTGACCCACTCAGGTGACCCATGACATCATATTATACACAGTGGCACAGGCATTTTATCCATTTTCATGATTTTTAGTCGTTTTCATGCATTTCTACTCTTTTTATCAAATGAGTGTATTTGAATGAAATTCAAGGCGGTTTGACCCGCTCACATGACCCAGGGCACCGTATGAGACCCAGTGGCACAAGCATTTTTTTTTCATTTTCATGCTTTTTCACCGTTTTCATGCATTTTCAACCTCTTTTTTCATCAAAGGCGTGTCTTTGGATGGAATTAGAGGCACGCACGCACACACATGTTCACCTCTTTTTTCATCAAAGGAGTGTCTCTGGATGGAATTAGAGGCACGCACGCAAACACATGTTCACCTCTTTTTTCATCAAAGGAGTGTATTTGGATGGCATTTTACTCCTTTTCATGCTTTTTCATCTTTTTGATTCAGGCACTCTGCCTGACTACTTTTACCCGAAAATAAGGCTTCGTCCACGGGTAGAATCAGCCAGTGTCTGGTTTGAGGCTGAGGTGGCATTTTTTCATCCAGAGTCTTACAACTTTCAGGGGAATATAGACCCCAATGTGTGTGGTGCATGTGTTTGTTTTTCTCGGCCATGATCCAGGCACTCTGCCTGACTACTTTTACCCGAAAGTAAGGCTTCATCCTCGGGTAGAATCAGTCTCAGCCTGGAGGCTCCACTGACATGTTCCCATGGAAGTATTATGGGCTTCAGGGGCATATATTATGAATAATGTGACCCGCATTTTATTCATTTTCATGCTTTTTCACAGTTTTCATGCATTTTACCTCTTTTTTCACCCTTCTTCTTTTTGCTCCCCTGGTACTCCATTTCACACTCTGTCATATTTTCGCAAGGACCCCTGGTACTCCATTCGCAAGGACAACACAACACAACACAGTTTGACCCACTCAGGTGACCCATGACATCATATTATACACAGTGGCACAGGCATTTTATCCATTTTCATGATTTTTAGTCGTTTTCATGCATTTCTACTCTTTTTATCAAATGAGTGTATTTGAATGAAATTCAAGGCGGTTTGACCCGCTCACATGACCCAGGGCACCGTATGAGACCCAGTGGCACAAGCATTTTTTTTTCATTTTCATGCTTTTTCACCGTTTTCATGCATTTTCAACCTCTTTTTTCATCAAAGGCGTGTCTTTGGATGGAATTAGAGGCACGCACGCACACACATGTTCACCTCTTTTTTCATCAAAGGAGTGTCTCTGGATGGAATTAGAGGCACGCACGCACACACATGTTCACCTCTTTTTTCATCAAAGGAGTGTATTTGGATGGCATTTTACTCCTTTTCATGCTTTTTCATCTTTTTGATTCAGGCATTCTGCCTGACTACTTTTACACGAAAATAAGGCTTCGTCCTCGGGTAGAATCAGCCAGTGTCTGGTTTGAGGCTGAGGTGGCATTTTTTCATCCAGAGTCTTACAACTTTCAGGGGAATATAGACCCCAATGTGTGTGGTGCATGTGTTTGTTTTTCTCGGCCATGATCCAGGCACTCTGCCTGACTACTTTTACCCGAAAGTAAGGCTTCATCCTCGGGTAGAATCAGTCTCAGCCTGGAGGCTCCACTGACATGTTCCCATGGAAGTATTATGGGCTTCAGGGGCATATATTATGAATAATGTGACCCGCATTTTATTCATTTTCATGCTTTTTCACAGTTTTCATGCATTTTACCTCTTTTTTCACCCTTCTTCTTTTTGCTCCCCTGGTACTCCATTTCACACTCTGTCATATTTTCGCAAGGACCCCTGGTACTCCATTCGCAAGGACAACACAACACAACACAGTTTGACCCACTCAGGTGACCCATGACATCATATTATACACAGTGGCACAGGCATTTTATCCATTTTCATGATTTTTAGTCGTTTTCATGCATTTCTACTCTTTTTATCAAATGAGTGTATTTGAATGAAATTCAAGGCGGTTTGACCCGCTCACATGACCCAGGGCACCGTATGAGACCCAGTGGCACAAGCATTTTTTTTTCATTTTCATGCTTTTTCACCGTTTTCATGCATTTTCAACCTCTTTTTTCATCAAAGGCGTGTCTTTGGATGGAATTAGAGGCACGCACGCACACACATGTTCACCTCTTTTTTCATCAAAGGAGTGTCTCTGGATGGAATTAGAGGCACGCACGCACACACATGTTCACCTCTTTTTTCATCAAAGGAGTGTATTTGGATGGCATTTTACTCCTTTTCATGCTTTTTCATCTTTTTGATTCAGGCACTCTGCCTGACTACTTTTACCCGAAAATAAGGCTTCGTCCTCGGGTAGAATCAGCCAGTGTCTGGTTTGAGGCTGAGGTGGCATTTTTTCATCCAGAGTCTTACAACTTTCAGGGGAATATAGACCCCAATGTGTGTGGTGCATGTGTTTGTTTTTCTCGGCCATGATCCAGGCACTCTGCCTGACTACTTTTACCCGAAAGTAAGGCTTCATCCTCGGGTAGAATCAGTCTCAGCCTGGAGGCTCCACTGACATGTTCCCATGGAAGTATTATGGGCTTCAGGGGCATATATTATGAATAATGTGACCCGCATTTTATTCATTTTCATGCTTTTTCACAGTTTTCATGCATTTTACCTCTTTTTTCACCCTTCTTCTTTTTGCTCCCCTGGTACTCCATTTCACACTCTGTCATATTTTCGCAAGGACCCCTGGTACTCCATTCGCAAGGACAACACAACACAACACAGTTTGACCCACTCAGGTGACCCATGACATCATATTATACACAGTGGCACAGGCATTTTATCCATTTTCATGATTTTTAGTCGTTTTCATGCATTTCTACTCTTTTTATCAAATGAGTGTATTTGAATGAAATTCAAGGCGGTTTGACCCGCTCACATGACCCAGGGCACCGTATGAGACCCAGTGGAACAAGCATTTTTTTTTCATTTTCATGCTTTTTCACCGTTTTCATGCATTTTCAACCTCTTTTTTCATCAAAGGCGTGTCTTTGGATGGAATTAGAGGCACGCACGCACACAAATGTTCACCTCTTTTTTCATCAAAGGAGTGTCTCTGGATGGAATTAGAGGCACGCACGCACACACATGTTCACCTCTTTTTTCATCAAAGGAGTGTATTTGGATGGCATTTTACTCCTTTTCATGCTTTTTCATCTTTTTGATTCAGGCACTCTGCCTGACTACTTTTACCCGAAAATAAGGCTTCGTCCTCGGGTAGAATCAGCCAGTGTCTGGTTTGAGGCTGAGGTGGCATTTTTTCATCCAGAGTCTTACAACTTTCAGGGGAATATAGACCCCAATGTGTGTGGTGCATGTGTTTGTTTTTCTCGGCCATGATCCAGGCACTCTGCCTGACTACTTTTACCCGAAAGTAAGGCTTCATCCTCGGGTAGAATCAGTCTCAGCCTGGAGGCTCCAGTGACATGTTCCCATGGAAGTATTATGGGCTTCAGGGGCATATATTATGAATAATGTGACCCGCATTTTATTCATTTTCATGCTTTTTCACAGTTTTCATGCATTTTACCTCTTTTTTCACCCTTCTTCTTTTTGCTCCCCTGGTACTCCATTTCACACTCTGTCATATTTTCGCAAGGACCCCTGGTACTCCATTCGCAAGGACAACACAACACAACACAGTTTGACCCACTCAGGTGACCCATGACATCATATTATACACAGTGGCACAGGCATTTTATCCATTTTCATGATTTTTAGTCGTTTTCATGCATTTCTACTCTTTTTATCAAATGAGTGTATTTGAATGAAATTCAAGGCGGTTTGACCCGCTCACATGACCCAGGGCACCGTATGAGACCCAGTGGCACAAGCATTTTTTTTTCATTTTCATGCTTTTTCACCGTTTTCATGCATTTTCAACCTCTTTTTTCATCAAAGGCGTGTCTTTGGATGGAATTAGAGGCACGCACGCACACAAATGTTCACCTCTTTTTTCATCAAAGGAGTGTCTCTGGATGGAATTAGAGGCACGCACGCACACACATGTTCACCTCTTTTTTCATCAAAGGAGTGTATTTGGATGGCATTTTACTCCTTTTCATGCTTTTTCATCTTTTTGATTCAGGCACTCTGCCTGACTACTTTTACCCGAAAATAAGGCTTCGTCCTCGGGTAGAATCAGCCAGTGTCTGGTTTGAGGCTGAGGTGGCATTTTTTCATCCAGAGTCTTACAACTTTCAGGGGAATATAGACCCCAATGTGTGTGGTGCATGTGTTTGTTTTTCTCGGCCATGATCCAGGCACTCTGCCTGACTACTTTTACCCGAAAGTAAGGCTTCATCCTCGGGTAGAATCAGTCTCAGCCTGGAGGCTCCAGTGACATGTTCCCATGGAAGTATTATGGGCTTCAGGGGCATATATTATGAATAATGTGACCCGCATTTTATTCATTTTCATGCTTTTTCACAGTTTTCATGCATTTTACCTCTTTTTTCACCCTTCTTCTTTTTGCTCCCCTGGTACTCCATTTCACACTCTGTCATATTTTCGCAAGGACCCCTGGTACTCCATTCGCAAGGACAACACAACACAACACAGTTTGACCCACTCAGGTGACCCATGACATCATATTATACACAGTGGCACAGGCATTTTATCCATTTTCATGATTTTTAGTCGTTTTCATGCATTTCTACTCTTTTTATCAAATGAGTGTATTTGAATGAAATTCAAGGCGGTTTGACCCGCTCACATGACCCAGGGCACCGTATGAGACCCAGTGGCACAAGCATTTTTTTTTCATTTTCATGCTTTTTCACCGTTTTCATGCATTTTCAACCTCTTTTTTCATCAAAGGCGTGTCTTTGGATGGAATTAGAGGCACGCACGCACACACATGTTCACCTCTTTTTTCATCAAAGGAGTGTCTCTGGATGGAATTAGAGGCACGCACGCACACACATGTTCACCTCTTTTTTCATCAAAGGAGTGTATTTGGATGGCATTTTACTCCTTTTCATGCTTTTTCATCTTTTTGATTCAGGCACTCTGCCTGACTACTTTTACCCGAAAATAAGGCTTCGTCCTCGGGTAGAATCAGCCAGTGTCTGGTTTGAGGCTGAGGTGGCATTTTTTCATCCAGAGTCTTACAACTTTCAGGGGAATATAGACCCCAATGTGTGTGGTGCATGTGTTTGTTTTTCTCGGCCATGATCCAGGCACTCTGCCTGACTACTTTTACCCGAAAGTAAGGCTTCATCCTCGGGTAGAATCAGTCTCAGCCTGGAGGCTCCACTGACATGTTCCCATGGAAGTATTATGGGCTTCAGGGGCATATATTATGAATAATGTGACCCGCATTTTATTCATTTTCATGCTTTTTCACAGTTTTCATGCATTTTACCTCTTTTTTCACCCTTCTTCTTTTTGCTCCCCTGGTACTCCATTTCACACTCTGTCATATTTTCGCAAGGACCCCTGGTACTCCATTCGCAAGGACAACACAACACAACACAGTTTGACCCACTCAGGTGACCCATGACATCATATTATACACAGTGGCACAGGCATTTTATCCATTTTCATGATTTTTAGTCGTTTTCATGCATTTCTACTCTTTTTATCAAATGAGTGTATTTGAATGAAATTCAAGGCGGTTTGACCCGCTCACATGACCCAGGGCACCGTATGAGACCCAGTGGCACAAGCATTTTTTTTTCATTTTCATGCTTTTTCACCGTTTTCATGCATTTTCAACCTCTTTTTTCATCAAAGGCGTGTCTTTGGATGGAATTAGAGGCACGCACGCACACACATGTTCACCTCTTTTTTCATCAAAGGAGTGTCTCTGGATGGAATTAGAGGCACGCACGCACACACATGTTCACCTCTTTTTTCATCAAAGGAGTGTATTTGGATGGCATTTTACTCCTTTTCATGCTTTTTCATCTTTTTGATTCAGGCACTCTGCCTGACTACTTTTACCCGAAAATAAGGCTTCGTCCTCGGGTAGAATCAGCCAGTGTCTGGTTTGAGGCTGAGGTGGCATTTTTTCATCCAGAGTCTTACAACTTTCAGGGGAATATAGACCCCAATGTGTGTGGTGCATGTGTTTGTTTTTCTCGGCCATGATCCAGGCACTCTGCCTGACTACTTTTACCCGAAAGTAAGGCTTCATCCTCGGGTAGAATCAGTCTCAGCCTGGAGGCTCCACTGACATGTTCCCATGGAAGTATTATGGGCTTCAGGGGCATATATTATGAATAATGTGACCCGCATTTTATTCATTTTCATGCTTTTTCACAGTTTTCATGCATTTTACCTCTTTTTTCACCCTTCTTCTTTTTGCTCCCCTGGTACTCCATTTCACACTCTGTCATATTTTCGCAAGGACCCCTGGTACTCCATTCGCAAGGACAACACAACACAACACAGTTTGACCCACTCAGGTGACCCATGACATCATATTATACACAGTGGCACAGGCATTTTATCCATTTTCATGATTTTTAGTCGTTTTCATGCATTTCTACTCTTTTTATCAAATGAGTGTATTTGAATGAAATTCAAGGCGGTTTGACCCGCTCACATGACCCAGGGCACCGTATGAGACCCAGTGGCACAAGCATTTTTTTTTCATTTTCATGCTTTTTCACCGTTTTCATGCATTTTCAACCTCTTTTTTCATCAAAGGCGTGTCTTTGGATGGAATTAGAGGCACGCACGCACACACATGTTCACCTCTTTTTTCATCAAAGGAGTGTCTCTGGATGGAATTAGAGGCACGCACGCACACACATGTTCACCTCTTTTTTCATCAAAGGAGTGTATTTGGATGGCATTTTACTCCTTTTCATGCTTTTTCATCTTTTTGATTCAGGCACTCTGCCTGACTACTTTTACCCGAAAATAAGGCTTCGTCCTCGGGTAGAATCAGCCAGTGTCTGGTTTGAGGCTGAGGTGGCATTTTTTCATCCAGAGTCTTACAACTTTCAGGGGAATATAGACCCCAATGTGTGTGGTGCATGTGTTTGTTTTTCTCGGCCATGATCCAGGCACTCTGCCTGACTACTTTTACCCGAAAGTAAGGCTTCATCCTCGGGTAGAATCAGTCTCAGCCTGGAGGCTCCACTGACATGTTCCCATGGAAGTATTATGGGCTTCAGGGGCATATATTATGAATAATGTGACCCGCATTTTATTCATTTTCATGCTTTTTCACAGTTTTCATGCATTTTACCTCTTTTTTCACCCTTCTTCTTTTTGCTCCCCTGGTACTCCATTTCACACTCTGTCATATTTTCGCAAGGACCCCTGGTACTCCATTCGCAAGGACAACACAACACAACACAGTTTGACCCACTCAGGTGACCCATGACATCATATTATACACAGTGGCACAGGCATTTTATCCATTTTCATGATTTTTAGTCGTTTTCATGCATTTCTACTCTTTTTATCAAATGAGTGTATTTGAATGAAATTCAAGGCGGTTTGACCCGCTCACATGACCCAGGGCACCGTATGAGACCCAGTGGCACAAGCATTTTTTTTTCATTTTCATGCTTTTTCACCGTTTTCATGCATTTTCAACCTCTTTTTTCATCAAAGGCGTGTCTTTGGATGGAATTAGAGGCACGCACGCACACACATGTTCACCTCTTTTTTCATCAAAGGAGTGTCTCTGGATGGAATTAGAGGCACGCACGCACACACATGTTCACCTCTTTTTTCATCAAAGGAGTGTATTTGGATGGCATTTTACTCCTTTTCATGCTTTTTCATCTTTTTGATTCAGGCACTCTGCCTGACTACTTTTACCCGAAAATAAGGCTTCGTCCTCGGGTAGAATCAGCCAGTGTCTGGTTTGAGGCCGAGGTGGCATTTTTTCATCCAGAGTCTTACAACTTTCAGGGGAATATAGACCCCAATGTGTGTGGTGCATGTGTTTGTTTTTCTCGGCCATGATCCAGGCACTCTGCCTGACTACTTTTACCCGAAAGTAAGGCTTCATCCTCGGGTAGAATCAGTCTCAGCCTGGAGGCTCCACTGACATGTTCCCATGGAAGTATTATGGGCTTCAGGGGCATATATTATGAATAATGTGACCCGCATTTTATTCATTTTCATGCTTTTTCACAGTTTTCATGCATTTTACCTCTTTTTTCACCCTTCTTCTTTTTGCTCCCCTGGTACTCCATTTCACACTCTGTCATATTTTCGCAAGGACCCCTGGTACTCCATTCGCAAGGACAACACAACACAACACAGTTTGACCCACTCAGGTGACCCATGACATCATATTATACACAGTGGCACAGGCATTTTATCCATTTTCATGATTTTTAGTCGTTTTCATGCATTTCTACTCTTTTTATCAAATGAGTGTATTTGAATGAAATTCAAGGCGGTTTGACCCGCTCACATGACCCAGGGCACCGTATGAGACCCAGTGGCACAAGCATTTTTTTTTCATTTTCATGCTTTTTCACCGTTTTCATGCATTTTCAACCTCTTTTTTCATCAAAGGCGTGTCTTTGGATGGAATTAGAGGCACGCACGCACACACATGTTCACCTCTTTTTTCATCAAAGGAGTGTCTCTGGATGGAATTAGAGGCACGCACGCACACACATGTTCACCTCTTTTTTCATCAAAGGAGTGTATTTGGATGGCATTTTACTCCTTTTCATGCTTTTTCATCTTTTTGATTCAGGCACTCTGCCTGACTACTTTTACCCGAAAATAAGGCTTCGTCCTCGGGTAGAATCAGCCAGTGTCTGGTTTGAGGCCGAGGTGGCATTTTTTCATCCAGAGTCTTACAACTTTCAGGGGAATATAGACCCCAATGTGTGTGGTGCATGTGTTTGTTTTTCTCGGCCATGATCCAGGCACTCTGCCTGACTACTTTTACCCGAAAGTAAGGCTTCATCCTCGGGTAGAATCAGTCTCAGCCTGGAGGCTCCACTGACATGTTCCCATGGAAGTATTATGGGCTTCAGGGGCATATATTATGAATAATGTGACCCGCATTTTATTCATTTTCATGCTTTTTCACAGTTTTCATGCATTTTACCTCTTTTTTCACCCTTCTTCTTTTTGCTCCCCTGGTACTCCATTTCACACTCTGTCATATTTTCGCAAGGACCCCTGGTACTCCATTCGCAAGGACAACACAACACAACACAGTTTGACCCACTCAGGTGACCCATGACATCATATTATACACAGTGGCACAGGCATTTTATCCATTTTCATGATTTTTAGTCGTTTTCATGCATTTCTACTCTTTTTATCAAATGAGTGTATTTGAATGAAATTCAAGGCGGTTTGACCCGCTCACATGACCCAGGGCACCGTATGAGACCCAGTGGCACAAGCATTTTTTTTTCATTTTCATGCTTTTTCACCGTTTTCATGCATTTTCAACCTCTTTTTTCATCAAAGGCGTGTCTTTGGATGGAATTAGAGGCACGCACGCACACACATGTTCACCTCTTTTTTCATCAAAGGAGTGTCTCTGGATGGAATTAGAGGCACGCACGCACACACATGTTCACCTCTTTTTTCATCAAAGGAGTGTATTTGGATGGCATTTTACTCCTTTTCATGCTTTTTCATCTTTTTGATTCAGGCACTCTGCCTGACTACTTTTACCCGAAAATAAGGCTTCGTCCTCGGGTAGAATCAGCCAGTGTCTGGTTTGAGGCCGAGGTGGCATTTTTTCATCCAGAGTCTTACAACTTTCAGGGGAATATAGACCCCAATGTGTGTGGTGCATGTGTTTGTTTTTCTCGGCCATGATCCAGGCACTCTGCCTGACTACTTTTACCCGAAAGTAAGGCTTCATCCTCGGGTAGAATCAGTCTCAGCCTGGAGGCTCCACTGACATGTTCCCATGGAAGTATTATGGGCTTCAGGGGCATATATTATGAATAATGTGACCCGCATTTTATTCATTTTCATGCTTTTTCACAGTTTTCATGCATTTTACCTCTTTTTTCACCCTTCTTCTTTTTGCTCCCCTGGTACTCCATTTCACACTCTGTCATATTTTCGCAAGGACCCCTGGTACTCCATTCGCAAGGACAACACAACACAACACAGTTTGACCCACTCAGGTGACCCATGACATCATATTATACACAGTGGCACAGGCATTTTATCCATTTTCATGATTTTTAGTCGTTTTCATGCATTTCTACTCTTTTTATCAAATGAGTGTATTTGAATGAAATTCAAGGCGGTTTGACCCGCTCACATGACCCAGGGCACCGTATGAGACCCAGTGGCACAAGCATTTTTTTTTCATTTTCATGCTTTTTCACCGTTTTCATGCATTTTCAACCTCTTTTTTCATCAAAGGCGTGTCTTTGGATGGAATTAGAGGCACGCACGCACACACATGTTCACCTCTTTTTTCATCAAAGGAGTGTCTCTGGATGGAATTAGAGGCACGCACGCACACACATGTTCACCTCTTTTTTCATCAAAGGAGTGTATTTGGATGGCATTTTACTCCTTTTCATGCTTTTTCATCTTTTGATTCAGGCACTCTGCCTGACTACTTTACCCGAAAATAAGGCTTCGTCCTCGGGTAGAATCAGCCAGTGTCTGGTTTGAGGCTGAGGTGGCATTTTTTCATCCAGAGTCTTACAACTTTCAGGGGAATATAGACCCCAATGTGTGTGGTGCATGTGTTTGTTTTTCTCGGCCATGATCCAGGCACTCTGCCTGACTACTTTTACCCGAAAGTAAGGCTTCATCCTCGGGTAGAATCAGTCTCAGCCTGGAGGCTCCAGTGACATGTTCCCATGGAAGTATTATGGGCTTCAGGGGCATATATTATGAATAATGTGACCCGCATTTTATTCATTTTCATGCTTTTTCACAGTTTTCATGCATTTTACCTCTTTTTTCACCCTTCTTCTTTTTGCTCCCCTGGTACTCCATTTCACACTCTGTCATATTTTCGCAAGGACCCCTGGTACTCCATTCGCAAGGACAACACAACACAACACAGTTTGACCCACTCAGGTGACCCATGACATCATATTATACACAGTGGCACAGGCATTTTATCCATTTTCATGATTTTTAGTCGTTTTCATGCATTTCTACTCTTTTTATCAAATGAGTGTATTTGAATGAAATTCAAGGCGGTTTGACCCGCTCACATGACCCAGGGCACCGTATGAGACCCAGTGGCACAAGCATTTTTTTTCATTTTCATGCTTTTTCACCGTTTTCATGCATTTTCAACCTCTTTTTTCATCAAAGGCGTGTCTTTGGATGGAATTAGAGGCACGCACGCACACACATGTTCACCTCTTTTTTCATCAAAGGAGTGTCTCTGGATGGAATTAGAGGCACGCACGCACACACATGTTCACCTCTTTTTTCATCAAAGGAGTGTATTTGGATGGCATTTTACTCCTTTTCATGCTTTTTCATCTTTTTGATTCAGGCACTCTGCCTGACTACTTTTACCCGAAAATAAGGCTTCGTCCTCGGGTAGAATCAGCCAGTGTCTGGTTTGAGGCTGAGGTGGCATTTTTTCATCCAGAGTCTTACAACTTTCAGGGGAATATAGACCCCAATGTGTGTGGTGCATGTGTTTGTTTTTCTCGGCCATGATCCAGGCACTCTGCCTGACTACTTTTACCCGAAAGTAAGGCTTCATCCTCGGGTAGAATCAGTCTCAGCCTGGAGGCTCCACTGACATGTTCCCATGGAAGTATTATGGGCTTCAGGGGCATATATTATGAATAATGTGACCCGCATTTTATTCATTTTCATGCTTTTTCACAGTTTTCATGCATTTTACCTCTTTTTTCACCCTTCTTCTTTTTGCTCCCCTGGTACTCCATTTCACACTCTGTCATATTTTCGCAAGGACCCCTGGTACTCCATTCGCAAGGACAACACAACACAACACAGTTTGACCCACTCAGGTGACCCATGACATCATATTATACACAGTGGCACAGGCATTTTATCCATTTTCATGATTTTTAGTCGTTTTCATGCATTTCTACTCTTTTTATCAAATGAGTGTATTTGAATGAAATTCAAGGCGGTTTGACCCGCTCACATGACCCAGGGCACCGTATGAGACCCAGTGGCACAAGCATTTTTTTTTCATTTTCATGCTTTTTCACCGTTTTCATGCATTTTCAACCTCTTTTTTCATCAAAGGCGTGTCTTTGGATGGAATTAGAGGCACGCACGCACACACATGTTCACCTCTTTTTTCATCAAAGGAGTGTCTCTGGATGGAATTAGAGGCACGCACGCACACACATGTTCACCTCTTTTTTCATCAAAGGAGTGTATTTGGATGGCATTTTACTCCTTTTCATGCTTTTTCATCTTTTTGATTCAGGCACTCTGCCTGACTACTTTTACCCGAAAATAAGGCTTCGTCCTCGGGTAGAATCAGCCAGTGTCTGGTTTGAGGCTGAGGTGGCATTTTTTCATCCAGAGTCTTACAACTTTCAGGGGAATATAGACCCCAATGTGTGTGGTGCATGTGTTTGTTTTTCTCGGCCATGATCCAGGCACTCTGCCTGACTACTTTTACCCGAAAGTAAGGCTTCATCCTCGGGTAGAATCAGTCTCAGCCTGAGGCTCCACTGACATGTTCCCATGGAAGTATTATGGGCTTCAGGGGCATATATTATGAATAATGTGACCCGCATTTTATTCATTTTCATGCTTTTTCACAGTTTTCATGCATTTTACCTCTTTTTTCACCCTTCTTCTTTTTGCTCCCCTGGTACTCCATTTCACACTCTGTCATATTTTCGCAAGGACCCCTGGTACTCCATTCGCAAGGACAACACAACACAACACAGTTTGACCCACTCAGGTGACCCATGACATCATATTATACACAGTGGCACAGGCATTTTATCCATTTTCATGATTTTTAGTCGTTTTCATGCATTTCTACTCTTTTTATCAAATGAGTGTATTTGAATGAAATTCAAGGCGGTTTGACCCGCTCACATGACCCAGGGCACCGTATGAGACCCAGTGGCACAAGCATTTTTTTTTCATTTCATGCTTTTTCACCGTTTTCATGCATTTTCAACCTCTTTTTTCATCAAAGGCGTGTCTTTGGATGGAATTAGAGGCACGCACGCACACACATGTTCACCTCTTTTTTCATCAAAGGAGTGTCTCTGGATGGAATTAGAGGCACGCACGCACACACATGTTCACCTCTTTTTTCATCAAAGGAGTGTATTTGGATGGCATTTTACTCCTTTTCATGCTTTTTCATCTTTTGATTCAGGCACTCTGCCTGACTACTTTTACCCGAAAATAAGGCTTCGTCCTCGGGTAGAATCAGCCAGTGTCTGGTTTGAGGCTGAGGTGGCATTTTTTCATCCAGAGTCTTACAACTTTCAGGGGAATATAGACCCCAATGTGTGTGGTGCATGTGTTTGTTTTTCTCGGCCATGATCCAGGCACTCTGCCTGACTACTTTTACCCGAAAGTAAGGCTTCATCCTCGGGTAGAATCAGTCTCAGCCTGGAGGCTCCACTGACATGTTCCCATGGAAGTATTATGGGCTTCAGGGGCATATATTATGAATAATGTGACCCGCATTTTATTCATTTTCATGCTTTTTCACAGTTTTCATGCATTTTACCTCTTTTTTCACCCTTCTTCTTTTTGCTCCCCTGGTACTCCATTTCACACTCTGTCATATTTTCGCAAGGACCCCTGGTACTCCATTCGCAAGGACAACACAACACAACACAGTTTGACCCACTCAGGTGACCCATGACATCATATTATACACAGTGGCACAGGCATTTTATCCATTTTCATGATTTTTAGTCGTTTTCATGCATTTCTACTCTTTTTATCAAATGAGTGTATTTGAATGAAATTCAAGGCGGTTTGACCCGCTCACATGACCCAGGGCACCGTATGAGACCCAGTGGCACAAGCATTTTTTTTTCATTTTCATGCTTTTTCACCGTTTTCATGCATTTTCAACCTCTTTTTTCATCAAAGGCGTGTCTTTGGATGGAATTAGAGGCACGCACGCACACACATGTTCACCTCTTTTTTCATCAAAGGAGTGTCTCTGGATGGAATTAGAGGCACGCACGCACACACATGTTCACCTCTTTTTTCATCAAAGGAGTGTATTTGGATGGCATTTTACTCCTTTTCATGCTTTTTCATCTTTTTGATTCAGGCACTCTGCCTGACTACTTTTACCCGAAAATAAGGCTTCGTCCTCGGGTAGAATCAGCCAGTGTCTGGTTTGAGGCCGAGGTGGCATTTTTTCATCCAGAGTCTTACAACTTTCAGGGGAATATAGACCCCAATGTGTGTGGTGCATGTGTTTGTTTTTCTCGGCCATGATCCAGGCACTCTGCCTGACTACTTTTACCCGAAAGTAAGGCTTCATCCTCGGGTAGAATCAGTCTCAGCCTGGAGGCTCCACTGACATGTTCCCATGGAAGTATTATGGGCTTCAGGGGCATATATTATGAATAATGTGACCCGCATTTTATTCATTTTCATGCTTTTTCACAGTTTTCATGCATTTTACCTCTTTTTTCACCCTTCTTCTTTTTGCTCCCCTGGTACTCCATTTCACACTCTGTCATATTTTCGCAAGGACCCCTGGTACTCCATTCGCAAGGACAACACAACACAACACAGTTTGACCCACTCAGGTGACCCATGACATCATATTATACACAGTGGCACAGGCATTTTATCCATTTTCATGATTTTTAGTCGTTTTCATGCATTTCTACTCTTTTTATCAAATGAGTGTATTTGAATGAAATTCAAGGCGGTTTGACCCGCTCACATGACCCAGGGCACCGTATGAGACCCAGTGGCACAAGCATTTTTTTTTCATTTTCATGCTTTTTCACCGTTTTCATGCATTTTCAACCTCTTTTTTCATCAAAGGCGTGTCTTTGGATGGAATTAGAGGCACGCACGCACACACATGTTCACCTCTTTTTCATCAAAGGAGTGTCTCTGGATGGAATTAGAGGCACGCACGCACACACATGTTCACCTCTTTTTTCATCAAAGGAGTGTATTTGGATGGCATTTTACTCCTTTTCATGCTTTTTCATCTTTTTGATTCAGGCACTCTGCCTGACTACTTTTACCCGAAAATAAGGCTTCGTCCTCGGGTAGAATCAGCCAGTGTCTGGTTTGAGGCCGAGGTGGCATTTTTCATCCAGAGTCTTACAACTTTCAGGGGAATATAGACCCCAATGTGTGTGGTGCATGTGTTTGTTTTTCTCGGCCATGATCCAGGCACTCTGCCTGACTACTTTTACCCGAAAGTAAGGCTTCATCCTCGGGTAGAATCAGTCTCAGCCTGGAGGCTCCACTGACATGTTCCCATGGAAGTATTATGGGCTTCAGGGGCATATATTATGAATAATGTGACCCGCATTTTATTCATTTTCATGCTTTTTCACAGTTTTCATGCATTTTACCTCTTTTTTCACCCTTCTTCTTTTTGCTCCCCTGGTACTCCATTTCACACTCTGTCATATTTTCGCAAGGACCCCTGGTACTCCATTCGCAAGGACAACACAACACAACACAGTTTGACCCACTCAGGTGACCCATGACATCATATTATACACAGTGGCACAGGCATTTTATCCATTTCATGATTTTTAGTCGTTTTCATGCATTTCTACTCTTTTTATCAAATGAGTGTATTTGAATGAAATTCAAGGCGGTTTGACCCGCTCACATGACCCAGGGCACCGTATGAGACCCAGTGGCACAAGCATTTTTTTTTCATTTTCATGCTTTTTCACCGTTTTCATGCATTTTCAACCTCTTTTTTCATCAAAGGCGTGTCTTTGGATGGAATTAGAGGCACGCACGCACACACATGTTCACCTCTTTTTTCATCAAAGGAGTGTCTCTGGATGGAATTAGAGGCACGCACGCACACACATGTTCACCTCTTTTTTCATCAAAGGAGTGTATTTGGATGGCATTTTACTCCTTTTCATGCTTTTTCATCTTTTTGATTCAGGCACTCTGCCTGACTACTTTTACCCGAAAATAAGGCTTCGTCCTCGGGTAGAATCAGCCAGTGTCTGGTTTGAGGCCGAGGTGGCATTTTTTCATCCAGAGTCTTACAACTTTCAGGGGAATATAGACCCCAATGTGTGTGGTGCATGTGTTTGTTTTTCTCGGCCATGATCCAGGCACTCTGCCTGACTACTTTTACCCGAAAGTAAGGCTTCATCCTCGGGTAGAATCAGTCTCAGCTGGAGGCTCCACTGACATGTTCCCATGGAAGTATTATGGGCTTCAGGGGCATATATTATGAATAATGTGACCCGCATTTTATTCATTTTCATGCTTTTTCACAGTTTTCATGCATTTTACCTCTTTTTTCACCCTTCTTCTTTTTGCTCCCCTGGTACTCCATTTCACACTCTGTCATATTTTCGCAAGGACCCTGGTACTCCATTCGCAAGGACAACACAACACAACACAGTTTGACCCACTCAGGTGACCCATGACATCATATTATACACAGTGGCACAGGCATTTTATCCATTTTCATGATTTTTAGTCGTTTTCATGCATTTCTACTCTTTTTATCAAATGAGTGTATTTGAATGAAATTCAAGGCGGTTTGACCCGCTCACATGACCCAGGGCACCGTATGAGACCCAGTGGCACAAGCATTTTTTTTTCATTTTCATGCTTTTTCACCGTTTTCATGCATTTTCAACCTCTTTTTTCATCAAAGGCGTGTCTTTGGATGGAATTAGAGGCACGCACGCACACACATGTTCACCTCTTTTTTCATCAAAGGAGTGTCTCTGGATGGAATTAGAGGCACGCACGCACACACATGTTCACCTCTTTTTTCATCAAAGGAGTGTATTTGGATGGCATTTTACTCCTTTCATGCTTTTTCATCTTTTTGATTCAGGCACTCTGCCTGACTACTTTTACCCGAAAATAAGGCTTCGTCCTCGGGTAGAATCAGCCAGTGTCTGGTTGAGGCGAGGTGGCATTTTTTCATCCAGAGTCTTACAACTTTCAGGGGAATATAGACCCCAATGTGTGTGGTGCATGTGTTTGTTTTTCTCGGCCATGATCCAGGCACTCTGCCTGACTACTTTTACCCGAAAGTAAGGCTTCATCCTCGGGTAGAATCAGTCTCAGCCTGGAGGCTCACTGACATGTTCCCATGGAAGTATTATGGGCTTCAGGGGCATATATTATGAATAATGTGACCCGCATTTTATTCATTTTCATGCTTTTTCACAGTTTTCATGCATTTTACCTCTTTTTTCACCCTTCTTCTTTTTGCTCCCCTGGTACTCCATTTCACACTCTGTCATATTTTCGCAAGGACCCCTGGTACTCCATTCGCAAGGACAACACAACACAACACAGTTTGACCCACTCAGGTGACCCATGACATCATATTATACACAGTGGCACAGCATTTTATCCATTTTCATGATTTTTAGTCGTTTTCATGCATTTCTACTCTTTTTATCAAATGAGTGTATTTGAATGAAATTCAAGGCGGTTTGACCCGCTCACATGACCCAGGGCACGTATGAGACCCAGTGGCACAAGCATTTTTTTTCATTTTCATGCTTTTTCACCGTTTTCATGCATTTTCAACCTCTTTTTTCATCAAAGGCGTGTCTTTGGATGGAATTAGAGGCACGCACGCACACACATGTTCACCTCTTTTTTCATCAAAGGAGTGTCTCTGGATGGAATTAGAGGCACGCACGCACACACATGTTCACCTCTTTTTTCATCAAGGAGTGTATTTGGATGGCATTTTACTCCTTTTCATGCTTTTTCATCTTTTTGATTCAGGCACTCTGCCTGACTACTTTTACCCGAAAATAAGGCTTCGTCCTCGGGTAGAATCAGCCAGTGTCTGGTTTGAGGCCGAGGTGGCATTTTTTCATCCAGAGTCTTACAACTTTCAGGGGAATATAGACCCCAATGTGTGTGGTGCATGTGTTTGTTTTTCTCGGCCATGATCCAGGCACTCTGCCTGACTACTTTTACCCGAAAGTAAGGCTTTCATCCTCGGGTAGAATCAGTCTCAGCCTGGAGGCTCCACTGACATGTTCCCATGGAAGTATTATGGGCTTCAGGGGCATATATTATGAATAATGTGACCCGCATTTTATTCATTTTCATGCTTTTTCACAGTTTTCATGCATTTTACCTCTTTTTTCACCCTTCTTCTTTTTGCTCCCCTGGTACTCCATTTCACACTCTGTCATATTTTCGCAAGGACCCCTGGTACTCCATTCGCAAGGACAACACAACACAACACAGTTTGACCCACTCAGGTGACCCATGACATCATATTATACACAGTGGCACAGGCATTTTATCCATTTTCATGATTTTTAGTCGTTTTCATGCATTTCTACTCTTTTTATCAAATGAGTGTATTTGAATGAAATTCAAGGCGGTTTGACCCGCTCACATGACCCAGGGCACCGTATGAGACCCAGTGGCACAAGCATTTTTTTTTCATTTTCATGCTTTTTCACCGTTTTCATGCATTTTCAACCTCTTTTTTCATCAAAGGCGTTGTCTTGGATGGAATTAGAGGCACGCACGCACACACATGTTCACCTCTTTTTTCATCAAAGGAGTGTCTCTGGATGGAATTAGAGGCACGCACGCACACACATGTTCACCTCTTTTTTCATCAAAGGAGTGTATTTGGATGGCATTTTACTCCTTTTCATGCTTTTTCATCTTTTGATTCAGGCACTCTGCCTGACTACTTTTACCCGAAAATAAGGCTTCGTCCTCGGTAGAATCAGCCAGTGTCTGGTTTGAGGCCGAGGTGGCATTTTTTCATCCAGAGTCTTACAACTTTCAGGGGAATATAGACCCCAATGTGTGTGGTGCATGTGTTTGTTTTTCTCGGCCATGATCCAGGCACTCTGCCTGACTACTTTTACCCGAAAGTAAGGCTTCATCCTCGGGTAGAATCAGTCTCAGCCTGGAGGCTCCACTGACATGTTCCCATGGAAGTATTATGGGCTTCAGGGGCATATATTATGAATAATGTGACCCGCATTTTATTCATTTTCATGCTTTTTCACAGTTTTCATGCATTTTACCTCTTTTTTCACCCTTCTTCTTTTTGCTCCCCTGGTACTCCATTTCACACTCTGTCATATTTTCGCAAGGACCCTGGTACTCCATTCGCAAGGACAACACAACACAACACAGTTTGACCCACTCAGGTGACCCATGACATCATATTATACACAGTGGCACAGGCATTTTATCCATTTTCATGATTTTTAGTCGTTTTCATGCATTTCTACTCTTTTTATCAAATGAGTGTATTTGAATGAAATTCAAGGCGGTTTGACCCGCTCACATGACCCAGGGCACCGTATGAGACCCAGTGGCACAAGCATTTTTTTTTCATTTTCATGCTTTTTCACCGTTTTCATGCATTTTCAACCTCTTTTTTCATCAAAGGCGTGTCTTTGGATGGAATTAGAGGCACGCACGCACACACATGTTCACCTCTTTTTTCATCAAAGGAGTGTCTCTGGATGGAATTAGAGGCACGCACGCACACACATGTTCACCTCTTTTTTCATCAAAGGAGTGTATTGGATGGCATTTTACTCCTTTTCATGCTTTTTCATCTTTTTGATTCAGGCACTCTGCCTGACTACTTTTACCCGAAAATAAGGCTTCGTCCTCGGGTAGAATCAGCCAGTGTCTGGTTTGAGGCCGAGGTGGCATTTTTCATCCAGAGTCTTACAACTTTCAGGGGAATATAGACCCCAATGTGTGTGGTGCATGTGTTTGTTTTTCTCGGCCATGATCCAGGCACTCTGCCTGACTACTTTTACCCGAAAGTAAGGCTTCATCCTCGGGTAGAATCAGTCTCAGCCTGGAGGCTCCACTGACATGTTCCCATGGAAGTATTATGGGCTTCAGGGGCATATATTATGAATAATGTGACCCGCATTTTATTCATTTTCATGCTTTTTCACAGTTTTCATGCATTTTACCTCTTTTTTTCACCCTTCTTCTTTTTGCTCCCCTGGTACTCCATTTCACACTCTGTCATATTTCGCAAGGACCCCTGGTACTCATTCGCAAGGACAACACAACACAACACAGTTTGACCCACTCAGGTGACCCATGACATCATATTATACACAGTGGCACAGGCATTTTATCCATTTTCATGATTTTTAGTCGTTTTCATGCATTTCTACTCTTTTTATCAAATGAGTGTATTTGAATGAAATTCAAGGCGGTTTGACCCGCTCACATGACCCAGGGCACCGTATGAGACCCAGTGCACAAGCATTTTTTTTTCATTTTCATGCTTTTTCACCGTTTCATGCATTTTCAACCTCTTTTTTCATCAAAGGCGTGTCTTTGGATGGAATTAGAGGCACGCACGCACACACATGTTCACCTCTTTTTTCATCAAAGGAGTGTCTCTGGATGGAATTAGAGGCACGCACGCACACACATGTTCACCTCTTTTTTCATCAAAGGAGTGTATTTGGATGGCATTTTACTCCTTTTCATGCTTTTTCATCTTTTTGATTCAGGCACTCTGCCTGACTACTTTTACCCGAAAATAAGGCTTCGTCCTCGGGTAGAATCAGCCAGTGTCTGGTTTGAGGCCGAGGTGGCATTTTTTCATCCAGAGTCTTACAACTTTCAGGGGAATATAGACCCCAATGTGTGTGGTGCATGTGTTTGTTTTTCTCGGCCATGATCCAGGCACTCTGCCTGACTACTTTTACCCGAAAGTAAGGCTTCATCCTCGGGTAGAATCAGTCTCAGCCTGGAGCTCCACTGACATGTTCCATGGAAGTATTATGGGCTTCAGGGGCATATATTATGAATAATGTGACCCGCATTTTATTCATTTTCATGCTTTTTCACAGTTTTCATGCATTTTACCTCTTTTTTCACCCTTCTTCTTTTGCTCCCCTGGTACTCCATTTCACACTCTGTCATATTTTCGCAAGGACCCCTGGTACTCCATTCGCAAGGACAACACAACACAACACAGTTTGACCCACTCAGGTGACCCATGACATCATATTATACACAGTGGCACAGGCATTTTATCCATTTTCATGATTTTTAGTCGTTTTCATGCATTTCTACTCTTTTTATCAAATGAGTGTATTTGAATGAAATTCAAGGCGGTTTGACCCGCTCACATGACCCAGGGCACCGTATGAGACCCAGTGGCACAAGCATTTTTTTTTCATTTTCATGCTTTTTCACCGTTTTCATGCATTTTCAACCTCTTTTTTCATCAAAGGCGTGTCTTTGGATGGAATTAGAGGCACGCACGCACACACATGTTCACCTCTTTTTTCATCAAAGGAGTGTCTCTGGATGGAATTAGAGGCACGCACGCACACACATGTTCACCTCTTTTTTCATCAAAGGAGTGTATTTGGATGGCATTTTACTCCTTTTCATGCTTTTTCATCTTTTTGATTCAGGCACTCTGCCTGACTACTTTTACCCGAAAATAAGGCTTCGTCCTCGGGTAGAATCAGCCAGTGTCTGGTTTGAGGCCGAGGTGGCATTTTTTCATCCAGAGTCTTACAACTTCAGGGGAATATAGACCCCAATGTGTGTGGTGCATGTGTTTGTTTTTCTCGGCCATGATCCAGGCACTCTGCCTGACTACTTTTACCCGAAAGTAAGGCTTCATCCTCGGGTAGAATCAGTCTCAGCCTGGAGGCTCCAGTGACATGTTCCCATGGAAGTATTATGGGCTTCAGGGGCATATATTATGAATAATGTGACCCGCATTTTATTCATTTTCATGCTTTTTCACAGTTTTCATGCATTTTACCTCTTTTTCACCCTTCTTCTTTTTGCTCCCCTGGTACTCCATTTCACACTCTGTCATATTTTCGCAAGGACCCCTGGTACTCCATTCGCAAGGACAACACAACACAACACAGTTTGACCCACTCAGGTGACCCATGACATCATATTATACACAGTGGCACAGGCATTTTATCCATTTTCATGATTTTTAGTCGTTTTCATGCATTTCTACTCTTTTTATCAAATGAGTGTATTTGAATGAAATTCAAGGCGGTTTGACCCGCTCACATGACCCAGGGCACCGTATGAGACCCAGTGGCACAAGCATTTTTTTTTCATTTTCATGCTTTTTCACCGTTTTCATGCATTTTCAACCTCTTTTTTCATCAAAGGCGTGTCTTTGGATGGAATTAGAGGCACGCACGCACACACATGTTCACCTCTTTTTTCATCAAAGGAGTGTCTCTGGATGGAATTAGAGGCACGCACGCACACACATGTTCACCTCTTTTTTCATCAAAGGAGTGTATTTGGATGGCATTTTACTCCTTTTCATGCTTTTTCATCTTTTTGATTCAGGCACTCTGCCTGACTACTTTTACCCGAAAATAAGGCTTCGTCCTCGGGTAGAATCAGCCAGTGTCTGGTTTGAGGCCGAGGTGGCATTTTTTCATCCAGAGTCTTACAACTTTCAGGGGAATATAGACCCCAATGTGTGTGGTGCATGTGTTTGTTTTTCTCGGCCATGATCCAGGCACTCTGCCTGACTACTTTTACCCGAAAGTAAGGCTTCATCCTCGCGTAGAATCAGTCTCAGCCTGGAGGCTCCACTGACATGTTCCCATGGAAGTATTATGGGCTTCAGGGGCATATATTATGAATAATGTGACCCGCATTTTATTCATTTTCATGCTTTTTCACAGTTTTCATGCATTTTACCTCTTTTTTCACCCTTCTTCTTTTTGCTCCCCTGGTACTCCATTTCACACTCTGTCATATTTTCGCAAGGACCCCTGGTACTCCATTCGCAAGGACAACACAACACAACACAGTTTGACCCACTCAGGTGACCCATGACATCATATTATACACAGTGGCACAGGCATTTTATCCATTTTCATGATTTTTAGTCGTTTCATGCATTTCTACTCTTTTTATCAAATGAGTGTATTTGAATGAAATTCAAGGCGGTTTGACCCGCTCACATGACCCAGGGCACCGTATGAGACCCAGT
>NW_026910072.1:0-39924 GCF_949316205.1 Platichthys flesus
CACCCTAACCCTAACCCTAACCCTAACCCTAACCTAACCCTAACCCTAACCCTAACCCTAACCCTAACCCTAACCCTAACCCTAACCCTAACCCTAACCCTAACCCTAACCCTAACCCTAACCCTAACCCTAACCCTAACCCTAACCCTAACCTAACCCTAACCCTAACCCTAACCCTAACCCTAACCCTAACCCTAACCCTAACCCTAACCCTAACCCTAACCCTAACCCTAACCCTAACCCTAACCCTAACCCTAACCCTAACCCTAACCCTAACCCTAACCCTAACCCTAACCCTAACCCTAACCCTAACCCTAACCCTAACCCTAACCCTAACCCTAACCTAACCTAACCCTAACCCTAACCCTAACCCTAACCCTAACCCTAACCCTAACCCTAACCCTAACCCTAACCCTAACCCTAACCCTAACCCTAACCCTAACCCTAACCCTAACCCTAACCCTAACCCTAACCTAACCCTAACCCTAACCCTAACCCTAACCCTAACCCTAACCCTAACCCTAACCCTAACCTAACCCTAACCCTAACCCTAACCCTAACCCTAACCCTAACCCTAACCCTAACCCTAACCCTAACCCTAACCCTAACCCTAACCCTAACCCTAACCCTAACCCTAACCTAACCCTAACCCTAACCCTAACCCTAACCCTAACCTAACCCTAACCCTAACCCTAACCCTAACCCTAACCCTAACCCTAACCAAACCCTAACCCTAACCCTAACCCCTAACCCTAACCCTAACCCTAACCCTAACCCTAACCCTAACCCTAACCCTAACCCTAACCCTAACCCTAACCCTAACCCTAACCCTAACCCTAACCCTAACCCTAACCCTAACCCTAACCCTAACCCTAACCCTAACCCTAACCCTAACCCTAACCCTAACCCTAACCCTAACCCTAAACCCTAACCCTAACCCTAACCCTAACCCTAACCCTAACCCTAACCTAACCCTAACCCTAACCCTAACCCTAACCCTAACCCTAACCCTAACCTAACCCTAACCCTAACCCTAACCCTAACCCTAACCCTAACCCTAACCCTAACCCTAACCCTAACCCTAACCCTAACCCTAACCCTAACCCTAACCCTAACCCTAACCCTAACCTAACCCTAACCCTAACCCTAACCTAACCCTAACCCTAACCCTAACCCTAACCCTAACCCTAACCCTAACCCTAACCCTAACCCTAACCCTAACCCTAACCCTAACCCTAACCCTAACCCTAACCCTAACCCTAACCTAACCCTAACCCTAACCCTAACCCTAACCCTAACCCTAACCCTAACCCTAACCCTAACCCTAACCCTAACCCTAACCCTAACCCTAACCCTAACCCTAACCCTAACCCTAACCCTAACCCTAACCCTAACCCTAACCCTAACCCTAACCCTAACCCTAACCCTAACCCTAACCCTAACCCTAACCCTAACCCTAACCCTAACCCTAACCCTAACCCTAACCCTAACCCTAACCCTAACCCTAACCCTAACCCTAACCCTAACCCTAACCCTAACCCTAACCCTAACCCTAACCCTAACCCTAACCCTAACCCTAACCCTAACCCTAACCCTAACCCTAACCCTAACCCTAACCCTAACCCTAACCCTAACCCTAACCCTAACCCTAACCCTAACCCTAACCCTAACCCTAACCCTAACCCTAACCCTAACCCTAACCCTAACCCTAACCCTAACCCTAACCCTAACCCTAACCCTAACCCTAACCCTAACCCTAACCCTAACCCTAACCCTAACCCTAACCCTAACCCTAACCCTAACCCTAACCCTAACCCTAACCCTAACCCTAACCCTAACCCTAACCCTAACCCTAACCCTAACCCTAACCCTAACCCTAACCCTAACCCTAACCCTAACCCTAACCCTAACCCTAACCCTAACCCTAACCCTAACCCTAACCCTAACCCTAACCCTAACCCTAACCCTAACCCTAACCCTAACCCTAACCCTAACCCTAACCCTAACCCTAACCCTAACCCTAACCCTAACCCTAACCCTAACCCTAACCCTAACCCTAACCCTAACCCTAACCCTAACCCTAACCCTAACCCTAACCCTAACCCTAACCCTAACCCTAACCCTAACCCTAACCCTAACCCTAACCCTAACCCTAACCCTAACCCTAACCCTAACCCTAACCCTAACCCTAACCCTAACCCTAACCCTAACCCTAACCCTAACCCTAACCCTAACCCTAACCCTAACCCTAACCCTAACCCTAACCCTAACCCTAACCCTAACCCTAACCCTAACCCTAACCCTAACCCTAACCCTAACCCTAACCCTAACCCTAACCCTAACCCTAACCCTAACCCTAACCCTAACCCTAACCCTAACCCTAACCCTAACCCTAACCCTAACCCTAACCCTAACCCTAACCCTAACCCTAACCCTAACCCTAACCCTAACCCTAACCCTAACCCTAACCCTAACCCTAACCCTAACCCTAACCCTAACCCTAACCCTAACCCTAACCCTAACCCTAACCCTAACCCTAACCCTAACCCTAACCCTAACCCTAACCCTAACCCTAACCCTAACCCTAACCCTAACCCTAACCCTAACCCTAACCCTAACCCTAACCCTAACCCTAACCCTAACCCTAACCCTAACCCTAACCCTAACCCTAACCCTAACCCTAACCCTAACCCTAACCCTAACCCTAACCCTAACCCTAACCCTAACCCTAACCCTAACCCTAACCCTAACCCTAACCCTAACCCTAACCCTAACCCTAACCCTAACCCTAACCCTAACCCTAACCCTAACCCTAACCCTAACCCTAACCCTAACCCTAACCCTAACCCTAACCCTAACCCTAACCCTAACCCTAACCCTAACCCTAACCCTAACCCTAACCCTAACCCTAACCCTAACCCTAACCCTAACCCTAACCCTAACCCTAACCCTAACCCTAACCCTAACCCTAACCCTAACCCTAACCCTAACCCTAACCCTAACCCTAACCCTAACCCTAACCCTAACCCTAACCCTAACCCTAACCCTAACCCTAACCCTAACCCTAACCCTAACCCTAACCCTAACCCTAACCCTAACCCTAACCCTAACCCTAACCCTAACCCTAACCCTAACCCTAACCCTAACCCTAACCCTAACCCTAACCCTAACCCTAACCCTAACCCTAACCCTAACCCTAACCCTAACCCTAACCCTAACCCTAACCCTAACCCTAACCCTAACCCTAACCCTAACCCTAACCCTAACCCTAACCCTAACCCTAACCCTAACCCTAACCCTAACCCTAACCCTAACCCTAACCCTAACCCTAACCCTAACCCTAACCCTAACCCTAACCCTAACCCTAACCCTAACCCTAACCCTAACCCTAACCCTAACCCTAACCCTAACCCTAACCCTAACCCTAACCCTAACCCTAACCCTAACCCTAACCCTAACCCTAACCCTAACCCTAACCCTAACCCTAACCCTAACCCTAACCCTAACCCTAACCCTAACCCTAACCCTAACCCTAACCCTAACCCTAACCCTAACCCTAACCCTAACCCTAACCCTAACCCTAACCCTAACCCTAACCCTAACCCTAACCCTAACCCTAACCCTAACCCTAACCCTAACCCTAACCCTAACCCTAACCCTAACCCTAACCCTAACCCTAACCCTAACCCTAACCCTAACCCTAACCCTAACCCTAACCCTAACCCTAACCCTAACCCTAACCCTAACCCTAACCCTAACCCTAACCCTAACCCTAACCCTAACCCTAACCCTAACCCTAACCCTAACCCTAACCCTAACCCTAACCCTAACCCTAACCCTAACCCTAACCCTAACCCTAACCCTAACCCTAACCCTAACCCTAACCCTAACCCTAACCCTAACCCTAACCCTAACCCTAACCCTAACCCTAACCCTAACCCTAACCCTAACCCTAACCCTAACCCTAACCCTAACCCTAACCCTAACCCTAACCCTAACCCTAACCCTAACCCTAACCCTAACCCTAACCCTAACCCTAACCCTAACCCTAACCCTAACCCTAACCCTAACCCTAACCCTAACCCTAACCCTAACCCTAACCCTAACCCTAACCCTAACCCTAACCCTAACCCTAACCCTAACCCTAACCCTAACCCTAACCCTAACCCTAACCCTAACCCTAACCCTAACCCTAACCCTAACCCTAACCCTAACCCTAACCCTAACCCTAACCCTAACCCTAACCCTAACCCTAACCCTAACCCTAACCCTAACCCTAACCCTAACCCTAACCCTAACCCTAACCCTAACCCTAACCCTAACCCTAACCCTAACCCTAACCCTAACCCTAACCCTAACCCTAACCCTAACCCTAACCCTAACCCTAACCCTAACCCTAACCCTAACCCTAACCCTAACCCTAACCCTAACCCTAACCCTAACCCTAACCCTAACCCTAACCCTAACCCTAACCCTAACCCTAACCCTAACCCTAACCCTAACCCTAACCCTAACCCTAACCCTAACCCTAACCCTAACCCTAACCCTAACCCTAACCCTAACCCTAACCCTAACCCTAACCCTAACCCTAACCCTAACCCTAACCCTAACCCTAACCCTAACCCTAACCCTAACCCTAACCCTAACCCTAACCCTAACCCTAACCCTAACCCTAACCCTAACCCTAACCCTAACCCTAACCCTAACCCTAACCCTAACCCTAACCCTAACCCTAACCCTAACCCTAACCCTAACCCTAACCCTAACCCTAACCCTAACCCTAACCCTAACCCTAACCCTAACCCTAACCCTAACCCTAACCCTAACCCTAACCCTAACCCTAACCCTAACCCTAACCCTAACCCTAACCCTAACCCTAACCCTAACCCTAACCCTAACCCTAACCCTAACCCTAACCCTAACCCTAACCCTAACCCTAACCCTAACCCTAACCCTAACCCTAACCCTAACCCTAACCCTAACCCTAACCCTAACCCTAACCCTAACCCTAACCCTAACCCTAACCCTAACCCTAACCCTAACCCTAACCCTAACCCTAACCCTAACCCTAACCCTAACCCTAACCCTAACCCTAACCCTAACCCTAACCCTAACCCTAACCCTAACCCTAACCCTAACCCTAACCCTAACCCTAACCCTAACCCTAACCCTAACCCTAACCCTAACCCTAACCCTAACCCTAACCCTAACCCTAACCCTAACCCTAACCCTAACCCTAACCCTAACCCTAACCCTAACCCTAACCCTAACCCTAACCCTAACCCTAACCCTAACCCTAACCCTAACCCTAACCCTAACCCTAACCCTAACCCTAACCCTAACCCTAACCCTAACCCTAACCCTAACCCTAACCCTAACCCTAACCCTAACCCTAACCCTAACCCTAACCCTAACCCTAACCCTAACCCTAACCCTAACCCTAACCCTAACCCTAACCCTAACCCTAACCCTAACCCTAACCCTAACCCTAACCCTAACCCTAACCCTAACCCTAACCCTAACCCTAACCCTAACCCTAACCCTAACCCTAACCCTAACCCTAACCCTAACCCTAACCCTAACCCTAACCCTAACCCTAACCCTAACCCTAACCCTAACCCTAACCCTAACCCTAACCCTAACCCTAACCCTAACCCTAACCCTAACCCTAACCCTAACCCTAACCCTAACCCTAACCCTAACCCTAACCCTAACCCTAACCCTAACCCTAACCCTAACCCTAACCCTAACCCTAACCCTAACCCTAACCCTAACCCTAACCCTAACCCTAACCCTAACCCTAACCCTAACCCTAACCCTAACCCTAACCCTAACCCTAACCCTAACCCTAACCCTAACCCTAACCCTAACCCTAACCCTAACCCTAACCCTAACCCTAACCCTAACCCTAACCCTAACCCTAACCCTAACCCTAACCCTAACCCTAACCCTAACCCTAACCCTAACCCTAACCCTAACCCTAACCCTAACCCTAACCCTAACCCTAACCCTAACCCTAACCCTAACCCTAACCCTAACCCTAACCCTAACCCTAACCCTAACCCTAACCCTAACCCTAACCCTAACCCTAACCCTAACCCTAACCCTAACCCTAACCCTAACCCTAACCCTAACCCTAACCCTAACCCTAACCCTAACCCTAACCCTAACCCTAACCCTAACCCTAACCCTAACCCTAACCCTAACCCTAACCCTAACCCTAACCCTAACCCTAACCCTAACCCTAACCCTAACCCTAACCCTAACCCTAACCCTAACCCTAACCCTAACCCTAACCCTAACCCTAACCCTAACCCTAACCCTAACCCTAACCCTAACCCTAACCCTAACCCTAACCCTAACCCTAACCCTAACCCTAACCCTAACCCTAACCCTAACCCTAACCCTAACCCTAACCCTAACCCTAACCCTAACCCTAACCCTAACCCTAACCCTAACCCTAACCCTAACCCTAACCCTAACCCTAACCCTAACCCTAACCCTAACCCTAACCCTAACCCTAACCCTAACCCTAACCCTAACCCTAACCCTAACCCTAACCCTAACCCTAACCCTAACCCTAACCCTAACCCGAATTAAAACCTTAACCAATACCTTAACTCTAACCCTAACCATTAAACCCGATGCCTAAACCTAAGGCTTGAAGCCGAGGCCTAAACCTAACCCTAAACCTTAAAAACGTAACCTTAACCTTAGCCTTAACCTTAACCCTAAACCTAACCATTTAAATCTATTGCCTAAACTTAACCAGTTGATCCTAATAAAACCGTGAATCCTTTTTAAAATTACCTTACAATTAGATTACTATAAACTTAGTTGGACACACCCTGGGGTCCGATCAACCCTGGCGGGGCCTTCCTTGGGAGAGGGTGTCTGGTGGTAATGGCCGAAACATCCAATGACCCTGAGGTCCACTACTGATGATGTGTTTCATAAAACTAGGAAATCAAAATAGTGCCTATAGATAAAAATAGCCCAACCAACTCCGTTAAAATTCAACAACCTTCAAATCAAGTTTAAAAAAACAATTCGGCAAAAGGGGATATGTGAGACTGTGAGAGTGCTGACAACGTGCGTCGGCCAGTGCATTGCCTTTGGCTCCCCAGACCAAACTGCCCAGTCGTCGGACGAAGCGGGGGGAGTCATCGAGATAGATCTTCTAAACCTAACCCAGCCCGTGCCATCGGAAGAGCTGCCTCTCTTTGAAAAACGATTTGCATATCCCTACCAAATTTATTCAGATCGGTGCTCTGCCTTAAGAAAAGAACAAGCCTGAAAAAGGATGAGAAATAAGTCTCTGGAAAATAATACACTAAGAAGAACCTCGATATACTCAAGTATTTGAAAGCAAATTTGAATCCCTCTTCTCCCCTCTTTCTCTCACTTCAGGAAGTGAGAGAGTAAAGGGGGAGACAGAGTGTCAGCCCGAACAGGCAGGAGGGAGCTCTTGCCCGAACAGGCGTCTCCCTCTAACTCTGTCTCCCTCACTTGTTAAATCACAGAAAAGAGAGATTAAAAATAGATTAGAGAGAAATAAGTCTCTGGAAAATAATACACTAAGAAGAACCTCGATATACTCAAGTATTTGAAAGCAAATTTTAATCCCTCTTCTCCCCTCTTTCTCTCACTTCAGTAAGTGAGAGAGTAAAGGGGGAGACAGAGTGTCAGCCCGAACAGGCGGGAGGGAGCTCTTGCCCGAACAGGCTTCTCCCTCTAACTCTGTCTCCCTCACTTGTTAAATCACAGAAAAGAGAGATTAAAAATAGATTAGATCCAAGATTTTACAATTTTAATATTATTAAATGAATTAATTATATATAAATTGTTTTAAATTAATTTATTATATATCTATATATTAGTTGAATGATTAATTAAGAATTATATTACTTTTTCAGACAAATAAAACCCATAATTATTCAATTTTAAACAGATAGGATGGAATTCTCAGACGCCATTTTAGAAAATGGCCACGCCCCTTCCGCAATGCATGATGGGAGCACTTCCTGAAAGGAGAGAGAACAAAGAAAAGAACTTAGCTACCTAGCGCTTAGCTTCATAGCATTTAGCTCTTTTTCCAAAACCGACAGAAGGATGACCCCGGCTGACCCCAGAGCGGTGTGTGAGTATTACCCAGCTGTCCTATTAAAGTTGAACAACTGAAGAGACTTTAACCTTAAAGGATGTTAACTCCTGAGTCTCCAATAGGACTGAAACTCAATGCCAGAGCCCTTTGAGTTTAACCAAGTTGTCCTATCAAAGTCGAACCACTGTAGAGGCTTAAACCTTTAAGGATGTTAACTCCTGAGTCTCTACCAGGACTGGAGCTCAAGGCCAGAGCACGGTGAGTTTCACAAAGCTGAGTTTTACCACACTGTCCTTTCAAAGTCGTGACGAGCCAGAGACCTAAACCTTAATCCGAATTAAAACCTTAACCAATACCTTAACTCTAACCCTAACCATTAAACCCGATGCCTAAACCTAAGGCTTGAAGCCGAGGCCTAAACCTAACCCTAAACCTTAAAAACGTAACCTTAACCTTAGCCTTAACCTTAACCCTAAACCTAACCATTTAAATCTATTGCCTAAACTTAACCAGTTGATCCTAATAAAACCGTGAATCCTTTTTAAAATTACCTTACAATTAGATTACTATAAACTTAGTTGGACACACCCTGGGGTCCGATCAACCCTGGCGGGGCCTTCCTTGGGAGAGGGTGTCTGGTGGTAATGGCCGAAACATCCAATGACCCTGAGGTCCACTACTGATGATGTGTTTCATAAAACTAGGAAATCAAAATAGTGCCTATAGATAAAAATAGCCCAACCAACTCCGTTAAAATTCAACAACCTTCAAATCAAGTTTAAAAAAACAATTCGGCAAAAGGGGATATGTGAGACTGTGAGAGTGCTGACAACGTGCGTCGGCCAGTGCATTGCCTTTGGCTCCCCAGACCAAACTGCCCAGTCGTCGGACGAAGCGGGGGGAGTCATCGAGATAGATCTTCTAAACCTAACCCTAACCCTAACCCTAACCTCCTGGATTCACCCTAACCTAAACTTCCAAACCAGATTTCACAAAACAGGTCAGTAGGCCAGTGCAAAAAAAATCAAAACCCTGAACCCTGAACCCCAATCCTAACCCAAACCTAACCCTAACCCTAACCCTAACCCTAACCCTAACCCTCCCTCGGACGAGTGGAGAGAATTAAGCCTAAAATTGTACATTTGTAAATAGTTCGTTCATTTAACAGTCCACGTATGTGTAATTACACCGTGTAATAACTACTGTATTAGTTTGAAAGCACGGGACCTGTGACAAATGGGGACCAGGGAGCCCCCTGGAGTGAAGGACCGTGCACTTCCCACCACCTTTTTAAAGGAGGTGGGTTTATTTTCCCCAACCTAACCCGCCAGTGCCTCCTCCAGGTTCTCGCTTCCTGGTCCTCAGTCCAGCAGTCCTGTGTTTTTCATGACTCTCTTAGTCAGATGTTCTGTGTTATAACTCAAATATGAGAACTGTCATGCAACCCCTATACCTAATCAGGGACCCTCTACCCTAACCCTAACCATAGGGCCCCTTGCCTAAACCTAACCTTTAACCTCTAAGCAGGGCAATTGACCTGGAAATACCTCACCACACTACTTGGTTTATCAGACCAAACGAAGACTCCACACCAGTTGGTTTGAAAATTCTTTAATTGGAAGCACAGGAGGAAGACCCTAATAAAGGAAAAATGTACCCTCAAATGCCCCACCCAACTTGGTGTAGTATGGCTACGTAGAGGACCAAAAAATCCCAAAATTACGTAGCTGGAGCTATTAATCTGGCACAACGAAATAATGTTGTGAGAAAGAAAGGAAAACTGTGATGCCAAGGAGCCAGGAGAGTTTGAAAAGGGGAGGAGCTAGATGGGCTTTATAAATGATTGCAACTCCTCGGCCAGTCTCAGACAAGACACAATGCCTCAACGGAGAAACATCAGGGACAATCTCTAAACAGAGACCCACCATGGGGATGACATGACTGACTTCAAACAGACTTACTTACCTGCCCTTGCCTGAAGAAGGAACAAAATATTCCGAAACGTCGCGACAGGGCTAGACTTAAAGCTAAAAATGACTTACCTGATACTTACCTGACTAAGCAACGAACCCTCCCTCGGACGAGTGGAGAGAATTAAGCCTAAAATTGTACATTTGTAAATAGTTCGTTCATTTAACAGTCCACGTATGTGTAATTACACCGTGTAATAACTACTGTATTAGTTTGAAAGCACGGGACCTGTGACAAATGGGGACCAGGGAGCCCCCTGGAGTGAAGGACCGTGCACTTCCCACCACCTTTTTAAAGGAGGTGGGTTTATTTTCCCCAACCTAACCCGCCAGTGCCTCCTCCAGGTTCTCGCTTCCTGGTCCTCAGTCCAGCAGTCCTGTGTTTTTCATGACTCTCTTAGTCAGATGTTCTGTGTTATAACTCAAATATGAGAACTGTCATGCAACCCCTATACCTAATCAGGGACCCTCTACCCTAACCCTAACCATAGGGCCCCTTGCCTAAACCTAACCTTTAACCTCTAAGCAGGGCAATTGACCTGGAAATACCTCACCACACTACTTGGTTTATCAGACCAAACGAAGACTCCACACCAGTTGGTTTGAAAATTCTTTAATTGGAAGCACAGGAGGAAGACCCTAATAAAGGAAAAATGTACCCTCAAATGCCCCACCCAACTTGGTGTAGTATGGCTACGTAGAGGACCAAAAAATCCCAAAATTACGTAGCTGGAGCTATTAATCTGGCACAACGAAATAATGTTGTGAGAAAGAAAGGAAAACTGTGATGCCAAGGAGCCAGGAGAGTTTGAAAAGGGGAGGAGCTAGATGGGCTTTATAAATGATTGCAACTCCTCGGCCAGTCTCAGACAAGACACAATGCCTCAACGGAGAAACATCAGGGACAATCTCTAAACAGAGACCCACCATGGGGATGACATGACTGACTTCAAACAGACTTACTTACCTGCCCTTGCCTGAAGAAGGAACAAAATATTCCGAAACGTCGCGACAGGGCTAGACTTAAAGCTAAAAATGACTTACCTGATACTTACCTGACTAAGCAACGAACCCTCCCTCGGACGAGTGGAGAGAATTAAGCCTAAAATTGTACATTTGTAAATAGTTCGTTCATTTAACAGTCCACGTATGTGTAATTACACCGTGTAATAACTACTGTATTAGTTTGAAAGCACGGGACCTGTGACAAATGGGGACCAGGGAGCCCCCTGGAGTGAAGGACCGTGCACTTCCCACCACCTTTTTAAAGGAGGTGGGTTTATTTTCCCCAACCTAACCCGCCAGTGCCTCCTCCAGGTTCTCGCTTCCTGGTCCTCAGTCCAGCAGTCCTGTGTTTTTCATGACTCTCTTAGTCAGATGTTCTGTGTTATAACTCAAATATGAGAACTGTCATGCAACCCCTATACCTAATCAGGGACCCTCTACCCTAACCCTAACCATAGGGCCCCTTGCCTAAACCTAACCTTTAACCTCTAAGCAGGGCAATTGACCTGGAAATACCTCACCACACTACTTGGTTTATCAGACCAAACGAAGACTCCACACCAGTTGGTTTGAAAATTCTTTAATTGGAAGCACAGGAGGAAGACCCTAATAAAGGAAAAATGTACCCTCAAATGCCCCACCCAACTTGGTGTAGTATGGCTACGTAGAGGACCAAAAAATCCCAAAATTACGTAGCTGGAGCTATTAATCTGGCACAACGAAATAATGTTGTGAGAAAGAAAGGAAAACTGTGATGCCAAGGAGCCAGGAGAGTTTGAAAAGGGGAGGAGCTAGATGGGCTTTATAAATGATTGCAACTCCTCGGCCAGTCTCAGACAAGACACAATGCCTCAACGGAGAAACATCAGGGACAATCTCTAAACAGAGACCCACCATGGGGATGACATGACTGACTTCAAACAGACTTACTTACCTGCCCTTGCCTGAAGAAGGAACAAAATATTCCGAAACGTCGCGACAGGGCTAGACTTAAAGCTAAAAATGACTTACCTGATACTTACCTGACTAAGCAACGAACCCTCCCTCGGACGAGTGGAGAGAATTAAGCCTAAAATTGTACATTTGTAAATAGTTCGTTCATTTAACAGTCCACGTATGTGTAATTACACCGTGTAATAACTACTGTATTAGTTTGAAAGCACGGGACCTGTGACAAATGGGGACCAGGGAGCCCCCTGGAGTGAAGGACCGTGCACTTCCCACCACCTTTTTAAAGGAGGTGGGTTTATTTTCCCCAACCTAACCCTAACCCTAACCCTAACCCTAACCCTAACCCTAACCTAACCTAACCTAACCCTAACCCTAACCCTAACCCTAACCCTAACCTAAGGCTTTGAACCCGATGCCTAAACCTAACCCTATCCTTAGAACTTAACCCTAACCATAACCTTAATCCTAACCATAACCATTTAAACCGATTGCCTAAACCTAACCAGTTGATCCTAAATAAAACTGTGAATCCTTTTCAAAATTACCTTACAATTAGATTACTATAAACTTAGTGGGACACACCCTGGGGTTTGATCAACCTCAGCGGGGCCTTCCTTGGGAGAGGGTGTCTGGTGGTAATGGCCGAAACATCCAATGACCCTGAGGTACACTACTGATGATGTGTCACCTAATATATAGATTTAGAAAAACAAAAAATAGCTAAAAATAGTCCAAATTGTTTTTTACAAACAAAATAATACAAAAACATGAAGTCAAAACAACTCCTTAAAAACTTCAATATAGGACAAAAACAAAAAAAGAAAATCAAAACCTATCAAATTAATAAAAAAGCACTTTCATCTAAAGACCAAACCTAAACTTACATTAGAAAACGAATAAGAAAACTATTACATGAAAACTACGGTTTAAAACCAATTCGGTAAAGGGGATATGTGAAGAAGGGGGAGTATTGATGACGTGCGTGGGCCAGTGCATTGCCTTTGGCTCCCTATTCCAAACCGCCCAGTCGTTGGATGAAGCGGGGGGAGTCATCGAGATAACTCCAAAAACCTAACCCAGCCCGTGCCATCGGATGAGCAAACTCTCTTTTTAAAAACGGTTTGCATATCCCCACCAAAACAATGAACACAAAGAAGGAATAAAGATGAATTGCCGAAACCATCTCAGAACCTGGAATCTACAATAAACTAAGATTCTTTATATATAAAAAAAACCAACAAGTTATACACATTAGATATAACAACACTTGGTTTAAAGATCATTTATTTTAAACTCTTAAAAATGTATCCTTTAATATTGAAAGTAAGACAATAATTTCAGATCCAAACAAACAGAGAAAATGGACACTAGATTTTGATCCTTCTTGCTCTCCTCTCTCCTCTCATAGAGTGGAGAAAGTAGGGGGAGGCAGGGTGTACAGCCCGGACCGGCGGAGGAGGGTTTAGCCCGGACAGGCTTCTCTCCTTGACCCTGCTTCCCTTGAAAAAATTATTTTTTTTCATATTGCAATTATAACTTTCCAATTTTTTTAAATAATATTCAGAAAGGTGTTTTATTATGGGCACCTCCCAATCTGTACACACATAATCAATTGGAAATTGTCTGTCTTACAAGAATAAATATACCCACCCCAGCGATAAGAATTTAAATAGCTTTTTCAGTCAAATAAAACCCATAATTACTCAATTTTAAACCGATTAGATGGAATTCTCAGACGCCATTTTAGAAAATGGCCACGCCCCTTCGGCAATGCATGATGGGAGCACTTCCTGAAACTCTCCGTTTTTTTTGTTAAATATCTCTGGATATAAGCCACCAAAAATTAAGATGAGAGGATATTTACCATCCCAAAAGGGAGTTCTCTTAAGCAAGAGCGTGTTAGAGTATACAATTTAAAACTCAGAAAAAACCGTGACAAGAGTTGGACACACACAGACTATACCTGACCCACATGCACACAGCTGACTCTCATGGAGCAAATCCAAGATCAGTCTATTTTATTAAGACAAAAGCATGTCCTGGGGTCTTGCGGTGTATAGTGACACAGAGCAGTGCTTAGAGTTTAACACTGATTAGCATTTAGCCATTTAGCGCTTAGCTTCATAGCATGTAGCTACTTAGCGATTAGCTTCATAGCGTTTTGCTATTTCTCCAAAAACCGACAGAAGGATGAACCCGTTGCTCCAATTCCAGCTGACTCCTGAGCAGGATGTGAGTATTACCCAGCTGTTCTATCAAAGTCGAATAACAGAAGAGGCTTAAACCTGAAAGGATACTAACTCCAGAGTCTCTAATAGGACTTGGACTCAAAGCCAGAAGCCCGGTGAGCTTTAACAAGCTAAATAAAAAAGCTTAATAACATTTAGCTCTTGTTCAAAAACCGAGAGAAGGATGACCCCAGCTGACCCCTGAGCGGTGTGTGAGTTTTACCCAGCTGTCCTATCAAAGTCGAGCAACAGAAGAGGCTCAAACCTTAAAGGATCCTAACTCCAGAGTCTCTTCTAGGACTGGAACTCAGAGCTGGAGACCAAAACCATAACCCGAATTCTAACCCTAACCAATGCCTGAACTCTGACCCTAACCAGTAAACCCGGTGCCTAAACCTAAGGCTTTGAACCCGATGCCTAAACCTAACCCTATCCTTAGAACTTAACCCTAACCATAACCTTAATCCTAACCATAACCATTTAAACCGATTGCCTAAACCTAACCAGTTGATCCTAAATAAAACTGTGAATCCTTTTCAAAATTACCTTACAATTAGATTACTATAAACTTAGTGGGACACACCCTGGGGTTTGATCAACCTCAGCGGGGCCTTCCTTGGGAGAGGGTGTCTGGTGGTAATGGCCGAAACATCCAATGACCCTGAGGTACACTACTGATGATGTGTCACCTAATATATAGATTTAGAAAAACAAAAAATAGCTAAAAATAGTCCAAATTGTTTTTTACAAACAAAATAATACAAAAACATGAAGTCAAAACAACTCCTTAAAAACTTCAATATAGGACAAAAACAAAAAAAGAAAATCAAAACCTATCAAATTAATAAAAAAGCACTTTCATCTAAAGACCAAACCTAAACTTACATTAGAAAACGAATAAGAAAACTATTACATGAAAACTACGGTTTAAAACCAATTCGGTAAAGGGGATATGTGAAGAAGGGGGAGTATTGATGACGTGCGTGGGCCAGTGCATTGCCTTTGGCTCCCTATTCCAAACCGCCCAGTCGTTGGATGAAGCGGGGGGAGTCATCGAGATAACTCCAAAAACCTAACCCTAACCATTTTTTATTCTATGCCTAAACCTAAGTTATTACTAGGGTCTAACCCTAATTCATATTTGCTCTGTTTAAAACCTAGCCAGGGATCATAGCCCTAACCCTAACCATTTTTTATTCTATGCCTAAACCTAAAGTCTCTGTTTTTATTTATTTTTTTATTTTTTTATTGCTTTATAGTAAATTAACAAGCTCAAATACAGAACACATTGTTTATGGATAAGTTAGAACAAGAACAGTTTAAAATCGTAAAGTCACAAAGTTCATTTTGTTACTTTTTTAATTTTTATAAAAAATATAAAATATATATATATAAAAAAAATTATAAACAGAAGAAAATATATAAACAAGTTTAAAAATCCATAGATACACGGTATCAGGATGATTCACAGCCACAAGAAGTGAAGCTCACATTAGAATCAACAGGGGGGAGGAGTCTGAGGGCCAGCCTATATATAGAGGAGCCCTCCGTCTCCTCACTGTTGCTCTGATCTTCGTAGGGGAAAGACCTCACTGCTCAGAACTGGTAGCCATTTCATCCCATCATACGTGCCTTTTTGACCTGAAGAAGACCCAAGAGGGTCGAAACGTCGTCAGGTGGCACGTTAACACGAGTGACTCGGTCACGTGTTTTTCATTTTTCATTTTTATTTTCACTTTTTTTATTTTTTGAAGTTTTTGATTTTATTTCATAAATTGGACATTTTATATACAAAATTTATTATAAATATCTCCTTAATAAATAGAAAACAACTACAACTATATTAAAAATTATAATTCATTATAAATAAATAACAAAGGCGACACAGACTTATATTACAAATTCACACAACACAAACATGACCTTTTATGACCAAAATGACAGAGGTTGGACGACGGTGGTATATGGGAAACGACAAGGTCGTCCCTACCATCGCAATAGGGACCAGGTAGCCCCCTGGAGGAAGGACAGCGCACCTTCCGCCACCTTTAAAAGGAGGCGGATCAATTTCCCCTATCCTAACCCTAACCCTAACCCTAACCCTAACCCTAACCCTAACCCTAACCCTGCAATACCCCACCCAACTAGGATAAAAATGGTTACAGTAGAGGACAAGGCATCCCAAAAAAATACGTACCTGGAGCTTGTGATCTGGATTCATATAATATTGCTATTGTAGTTGGTTGAAAAATAAATTGGACCAGGTAGCACCCTGGAGTGAAGGACCGTGCACTTCCCCGCCACCTTTTTAAAGGAGGCGGGTTCATTTTCCCCTCACCTAACCCGCCAGTGCCTCCTCCAGGTTCTTGCTGCCTGGTTCCACAGTCCAGTTGATGGCAAAAAACTCAGCAATGGGGAGGAGCTAGAGTGGATATAAAAAGGTGTGCGATGCCCCATCCCTTCTCAGACAGACAAAATGATCCACCAGAGAAGGAGCATGGAAAAACCAGCTCCCACAGAGACCCACCATGGGGATAAACAGATGACTTAATTCAAACCGACTTACTTACCTGCCCTTGCCTGAAGAAGGAACAAAATATTCCGAAACGTCGCGACAGGGCCAGACTAAAGCTAAATTTGACTTACCTGATACTTACCTGACTAAGCTACGAACCCTTCCTCGGACGAGTGGAGAGAAATAATCACAAAAATGTATATTTGTAAATAGTTCGTGTGCTTGTATAACCAATTGTCAGTGTGAAATGACTGTATTATATCCGAATTTCTGGAACACTTAACTCTAATTTGAGAAGACAGTCATGACCCCCTAACTGAGGACTCTCCTTATTTCTAACCCTGACCAGGGACCCTCTATCCTAACCCTAACCACAGGGCCCCTTACCTAAACCTAACCTTGGACCCCTGAGCAAGGCAAAAAATCCTGGAAATACTTTACCCAACTACTCGAAGCAGGGATCTAAATGACGAACGGTCTAAAGTCGATGGACACAGTGTATGCAATCTAGACACAATTGAATACTCCACACCAGTTGGTTTCGTCAGTTTTAATTTGGAAGAGCATAAACAGACAGGAAGAAAGACCTCAAAAGAAGGCAAATTATTCCCTGCAATACCCCACCCAACTAGGATAAAAATGGTTACAGTAGAGGACAAGGCATCCCAAAAAAATACGTACCTGGAGCTTGTGATCTGGATTCATATAATATTGCTATTGTAGTTGGTTGAAAAATAAATTGGACCAGGTAGCACCCTGGAGTGAAGGACCGTGCACTTCCCCGCCACCTTTTTAAAGGAGGCGGGTTCATTTTCCCCTCACCTAACCCGCCAGTGCCTCCTCCAGGTTCTTGCTGCCTGGTTCCACAGTCCAGTTGATGGCAAAAAACTCAGCAATGGGGAGGAGCTAGAGTGGATATAAAAAGGTGTGCGATGCCCCATCCCTTCTCAGACAGACAAAATGATCCACCAGAGAAGGAGCATGGAAAAACCAGCTCCCACAGAGACCCACCATGGGGATAAACAGATGACTTAATTCAAACCGACTTACTTACCTGCCCTTGCCTGAAGAAGGAACAAAATATTCCGAAACGTCGCGACAGGGCCAGACTAAAGCTAAATTTGACTTACCTGATACTTACCTGACTAAGCTACGAACCCTTCCTCGGACGAGTGGAGAGAAATAATCACAAAAATGTATATTTGTAAATAGTTCGTGTGCTTGTATAACCAATTGTCAGTGTGAAATGACTGTATTATATCCGAATTTCTGGAACACTTAACTCTAATTTGAGAAGACAGTCATGACCCCCTAACTGAGGACTCTCCTTATTTCTAACCCTGACCAGGGACCCTCTATCCTAACCCTAACCACAGGGCCCCTTACCTAAACCTAACCTTGGACCCCTGAGCAAGGCAAAAAATCCTGGAAATACTTTACCCAACTACTCGAAGCAGGGATCTAAATGACGAACGGTCTAAAGTCGATGGACACAGTGTATGCAATCTAGACACAATTGAATACTCCACACCAGTTGGTTTCGTCAGTTTTAATTTGGAAGAGCATAAACAGACAGGAAGAAAGACCTCAAAAGAAGGCAAATTATTCCCTGCAATACCCCACCCAACTAGGATAAAAATGGTTACAGTAGAGGACAAGGCATCCCAAAAAAATACGTACCTGGAGCTTGTGATCTGGATTCATATAATATTGCTATTGTAGTTGGTTGAAAAATAAATTGGACCAGGTAGCACCCTGGAGTGAAGGACCGTGCACTTCCCCGCCACCTTTTTAAAGGAGGCGGGTTCATTTTCCCCTCACCTAACCCGCCAGTGCCTCCTCCAGGTTCTTGCTGCCTGGTTCCACAGTCCAGTTGATGGCAAAAAACTCAGCAATGGGGAGGAGCTAGAGTGGATATAAAAAGGTGTGCGATGCCCCATCCCTTCTCAGACAGACAAAATGATCCACCAGAGAAGGAGCATGGAAAAACCAGCTCCCACAGAGACCCACCATGGGGATAAACAGATGACTTAATTCAAACCGACTTACTTACCTGCCCTTGCCTGAAGAAGGAACAAAATATTCCGAAACGTCGCGACAGGGCCAGACTAAAGCTAAATTTGACTTACCTGATACTTACCTGACTAAGCTACGAACCCTTCCTCGGACGAGTGGAGAGAAATAATCACAAAAATGTATATTTGTAAATAGTTCGTGTGCTTGTATAACCAATTGTCAGTGTGAAATGACTGTATTATATCCGAATTTCTGGAACACTTAACTCTAATTTGAGAAGACAGTCATGACCCCCTAACTGAGGACTCTCCTTATTTCTAACCCTGACCAGGGACCCTCTATCCTAACCCTAACCACAGGGCCCCTTACCTAAACCTAACCTTGGACCCCTGAGCAAGGCAAAAAATCCTGGAAATACTTTACCCAACTACTCGAAGCAGGGATCTAAATGACGAACGGTCTAAAGTCGATGGACACAGTGTATGCAATCTAGACACAATTGAATACTCCACACCAGTTGGTTTCGTCAGTTTTAATTTGGAAGAGCATAAACAGACAGGAAGAAAGACCTCAAAAGAAGGCAAATTATTCCCTGCAATACCCCACCCAACTAGGATAAAAATGGTTACAGTAGAGGACAAGGCATCCCAAAAAAATACGTACCTGGAGCTTGTGATCTGGATTCATATAATATTGCTATTGTAGTTGGTTGAAAAATAAATTGGACCAGGTAGCACCCTGGAGTGAAGGACCGTGCACTTCCCCGCCACCTTTTTAAAGGAGGCGGGTTCATTTTCCCCTCACCTAACCCGCCAGTGCCTCCTCCAGGTTCTTGCTGCCTGGTTCCACAGTCCAGTTGATGGCAAAAAACTCAGCAATGGGGAGGAGCTAGAGTGGATATAAAAAGGTGTGCGATGCCCCATCCCTTCTCAGACAGACAAAATGATCCACCAGAGAAGGAGCATGGAAAAACCAGCTCCCACAGAGACCCACCATGGGGATAAACAGATGACTTAATTCAAACCGACTTACTTACCTGCCCTTGCCTGAAGAAGGAACAAAATATTCCGAAACGTCGCGACAGGGCCAGACTAAAGCTAAATTTGACTTACCTGATACTTACCTGACTAAGCTACGAACCCTTCCTCGGACGAGTGGAGAGAAATAATCACAAAAATGTATATTTGTAAATAGTTCGTGTGCTTGTATAACCAATTGTCAGTGTGAAATGACTGTATTATATCCGAATTTCTGGAACACCTAACTCTAATTTGAGAAGACAGTCATGACCCCCTAACTGAGGACTCTCCTTATTTCTAACCCTGACCAGGGACCCTCTATCCTAACCCTAACCACAGGGCCCCTTACCTAAACCTAACCTTGGACCCCTGAGCAAGGCAAAAAATCCTGGAAATACTTTACCCAACTACTCGAAGCAGGGATCTAAATGACGAACGGTCTAAAGTCGATGGACACAGTGTATGCAATCTAGACACAATTGAATACTCCACACCAGTTGGTTTCGTCAGTTTTAATTTGGAAGAGCATAAACAGACAGGAAGAAAGACCTCAAAAGAAGGCAAATTATTCCCTGCAATACCCCACCCAACTAGGATAAAAATGGTTACAGTAGAGGACAAGGCATCCCAAAAAAATACGTACCTGGAGCTTGTGATCTGGATTCATATAATATTGCTATTGTAGTTGGTTGAAAAATAAATTGGACCAGGTAGCACCCGGGAGTGAAGGACCGTGCACTTCCCCGCCACCTTTTTAAAGGAGGCGGGTTCATTTTCCCCTCACCTAACCCTAACCCTAACCCTAACCCTAACCCTAACCCTAACCCTAACCCTAGTTGTGCGGTGTATTTGGAACACAGAAATCTCAAATAGAATCCAGGGTGTCTGGAAAAATCAAGTAGGCAGAGCTCTGGCGCAAAAAACTTGATTTTTTCAGCCCTCAGAGTGACTAGGAAGGCAATGCTTGTCATGGCTGGTTCTAGTTGTCTCTGAGGGTGACATCTTAATGGAAGCTATGGAGAGTCAAGGAGGCAGAGCTCTGGCGAAAAATTCCTTGTTTCCTCCAAACCCTCATGATAACTGGAAAGGCAATGCTTGTCATGGCTGGTTCTGGTTGTTTTGTCGGAGCTTCCTATGGTATTCTGTTTCTGTGAAACTGTAAAAACTTAAAAACCTAACCAAGCCTCCTTCCAGAGGAAGACAAGCCCGATTCTCAGAACCTGACTGGCCAGACTAGGGATACCTTGCGGTGATAACGAATAGTCTGTGCTGAGCAGGTGGTAAGTATGCGGCCCTCCCAGGTCCGACTCTAGGACAGCACGTGGGGTGTGGTGGTCTAGGGCATCAAGACCTTAAACGTTGCCCAGTCTTCTATGGGGTATAGCCTCAACCATACAACGATACATTTCTGCACTACACACGCTCAATCAGAATCTTTTCTCCAAAAAAAAACAAACAAATTGGACTCTTTCAAATTGTCATTTCCCTCCAAATTTCCATCCCCTGGTCCAACTTAGGGACCAGGCCGTGGATGCAACGGGACCTAAGAGCTCCTCTCACCATCTCCGGATCCACCAAGAAAAACTTACCATATGTTTCTGATTAGAACAAACATTAAGACGAAGAAAAATCCTTTCTTAGAAAAAGGTTAAAGAATTTTTCACCAAGCTAAAATAATTTAATTTTCCTAAAAACCTAATATTGACCTTTTGAATCTAACTAATTGAACTCTACACCTAACCCTACAAAGTTACTTCTACTTAAAACTCAACCAGGTAACCCTATACTTAGAACTTAATCCTAACCCTTACCATTGAACCCTATACCTAAACCTAACCCTAACCATTCAACCCTAACCCTAAACCTAACCACTTAACCCTAGCCCTAAACCTAACCCAGTGGTTTTCCTAAAAACCTAACCCTAAACTAATTAAGCTCTACGCCTAACCCTAACCAGATACTTTTACCTAAGCTTCACTAATTTAATTCTACTTATCTGGATTTAATCCTAACCCTAACCATTCAACCCTACACCTAAACCTAACCACTTAACCCCAGCCCTAAACCTAACCTAATACCTGAAAACCTAACCCTATGCCTAGACATGACCCTAAAATCCTAACCCTAACCACTCAACCCTACGCCTAAACCTAACCACTTCACCCTAGCCCTAAACCTAACCCTAAAAACTAACCGTTCAACCTTAGGCCTATACATGACCTTAATCCTAACCCTAACCGTTCAATCCTACGCCTAAAAAACCTAACCACTTAACCCTAAACCTAACCCTTAAACTAACCATTTAAACCCTAAACCATCAACCTCTGGACCTACAGAAACTAGCCCTAAAAAAACATCAGTTAGAAGCCCTAACCCGAAATCGGTTGATCCCTAAAAACGAAACTAATAATCCTTTCTAAATTACCTTAGACTTAGATTACTATAAACTTAGTGGGACACACCCTGGGGTTTGATCAACCTCAGCGGGGCCATCCTTGGGAGAGGGTGTCTGGTGGTAATGGCCGAAACATCCAATGACCCTGAGGTACACTACTGATGATGTGTTACCTAATATATAGATTTAGAAAAACAAAAAATAGCTAAAAATAGTCCAAATTGCTTTTAACAAACAAAATAAAACAAAAGCATGAAGTCAAAACAACTCCTTAAAAACTTCAATTTAGGACAAAAACAAAAAAAGAAAATCAAAACCTATCAAATAAATAAAAAAGCACTTTCATCTAGAGACCAAACCTAAACTTACATTAGAAAACGAATAAGAAAGCTATTACACGAAAACTACGGTTTAAAACCAATTCGGTAAAGGGGATATGTGAAGAAGGGGGAGTATTGATGACGTGCGTGGGCCAGTGCATTGCCTTTGGCTCCCTATTCCAAACCGCCCAGTCGTTGGATGAAGCGGGGGGAGTCATCGAGATAACTCCAAAAACCTAACCCTAACCCTAACCCTAACCCTAACCCTAACCACAAAAATGTATATTTGTAAATAGTTCGTGTGCTTGTATAACCAATTGTCAGTGTGAAATGACTGTATTATATCCGAATTTCTGGAACACTTAACTCTAATTTGAGAAGACAGTCATGACCCCCTAACTGAGGACTCTCCTTATTTCTAACCCTAACCAGGGACCCTCTATCCTAACCCTAACCACAGGGCCCCTTACCTAAACCTAACCTTGGACCCCTGAGCAAGGCAAAAAATCCTGGAAATACTTTACCCAACTACTCGAAGCAGGGATCTAAATGACGAACGGTCTAAAGTCGATGGACACAGTGTATGCAATCTAGACACAATTGAATACTCCACACCAGTTGGTTTCGTCAGTTTTAATTTGGAAGAGCATAAACAGACAGGAAGAAAGACCTCAAAAGAAGGCAAATTATTCCCTGCAATACCCCACCCAACTAGGATAAAAATGGTTACAGTAGAGGACAAGGCATCCCAAAAAAATACGTACCTGGAGCTTGTGATCTGGATTCATATAATATTGCTATTGTAGTTGGTTGAAAATAAATTGGACCAGGTAGCACCCTGGAGTGAAGGACCGTGCACTTCCCCGCCACCTTTTTAAAGGAGGCGGGTTCATTTTCCCCTCACCTAACCCGCCAGTGCCTCCTCCAGGTTCTTGCTGCCTGGTTCCACAGTCCAGTTGATGGCAAAAAACTCAGCAATGGGGAGGAGCTAGAGTGGATATAAAAAGGTGTGCGATGCCCCATCCCTTCTCAGACAGACAAAATGATCCACCAGAGAAGGAGCATGGAAAAACCAGCTCCCACAGAGACCCACCATGGGGATAAACAGATGACTTAATTCAAACCGACTTACTTACCTGCCCTTGCCTGAAGAAGGAACAAAATATTCCGAAACGTCGCGACAGGGCCAGACTAAAGCTAAATTTGACTTACCTGATACTTACCTGACTAAGCTAAGAACCCTTCCTCGGACGAGTGGAGAGAAATAATCACAAAAATGTATATTTGTAAATAGTTTGTGTGCTTGTATAACCAATTGTCAGTGTGAAATGACTGTATTATATCCGAATTTCTGGAACACTTAACTCTAATTTGAGAAGACAGTCATGACCCCCTAACTGAGGACTCTCCTTATTTCTAACCCTAACCAGGGACCCTCTATCCTAACCCTAACCACAGGGCCCCTTACCTAAACCTAACCTTGGACCCCTGAGCAAGGCAAAAAATCCTGGAAATACTTTACCCAACTACTCGAAGCAGGGATCTAAATGACGAACGGTCTAAAGTCGATGGACACAGTGTATGCAATCTAGACACAATTGAATACTCCACACCAGTTGGTTTCGTCAGTTTTAATTTGGAAGAGCATAAACAGACAGGAAGAAAGACCTCAAAAGAAGGCAAATTATTCCCTGCAATACCCCACCCAACTAGGATAAAAATGGTTACAGTAGAGGACAAGGCATCCCAAAAAAATACGTACCTGGAGCTTGTGATCTGGATTCATATATTATTGCTATTGTAGTTGGTTGAAAAATAAATTGGACCAGGTAGCACCCTGGAGTGAAGGACCGTGCACTTCCCCGCCACCTTTTTAAAGGAGGCGGGTTCATTTTCCCCTCACCTAACCCTAACCCTAACCCTAACCCTAACCCTAACCCAGTGCATTGCCTTTGGCTCCCTATTCCAAACCACCCAGTCGTTGGATGAAGCGGGGGGAGTCATCGAGATAACTCCAAAAACCTAACCCTAACCCAAAAACCTAACCCTAATCCTCTACCCTAACCCTAACCACAAGACCCCTTGCCTGAACCTAACCTTTAACCCTAAGCAGGGCATTTTTAAGCTGTATTAACTTCACCCAAAATACTTTGTTGTTGAGACTAAACGAAGACTCCACACAAGAATGGTTTGAAAATCTTTAATTGGGAAGTAATAGGAGGAAAAATACCCTAAAAATACCCCACCCAACTTAGTGTAGTATGGTTATATAGGTGATTCAAAAGAAATCCCAAATACATATAACTGGAGCTATTAATCTGGCCACACAACAAAAGCATAAGGATTGATTGTGAAAAAGCTAAAACTGTGATGCCAAGGAACTGGGAAATTCAGAAATGGGAAATTCTGCAAAGGGGAGGAGCTAGATGGGATTTATAAATGGGTGCGATGCCCTCTCCGGTCTCAGACTGACATGACGCTCCACCGGAGAAGGAGCTAAACAACAAGCTCTCACAGAGACCCACCCTGGGGATGACTTACAGACTGAATCCAAATTGACTGACTTACCTGCCCTTGCCTGAAGAAGGAACAAAAGATTCCGAAACGTCGCGACAGGGCCAGACTATAAAAAGCTAAATTTGACTTACCTGATACTTACCTGACCAAGCAACGAACCCTCCCTCGGACGAGAGGAGAGACCTAAGCCTCAATTTGTATATTTGTATATAGTTCGTTGTTTTTTGAGAGTCCACGAATGTGTAATAACACCGTTTATAAGCCTATGTATTAGTTTGAGAGCACAGGACCTGTGACAAATGGGGACCAGGGAGTCCCCTGGAGTGAAGGACCGTGCACTCCCCACCACCTTTTTGAAGGAGGTGGGTTCATTTTCCCCTCACCTAACCCCAACCCTAACCCCAACCCCAACCCCAACCCTAACCCCTAACCCCTAACCCCTAACCCTAACCCAACCAAAGTTGCTAAAATAGGCTTCTCTCACCGTTTCCAGCGCTTTTCTGCACCTTAGGCTGATCTGTGATGAAAAAATGAAGATTTCAACCAAAGTTGCTTAAATAGGCTTCTCTCACCGTTTCCAGCGCTTTTCTGCACCTTAGGCTGATCTGTGATGAAAACATGAAGATTTCAACCAAAGTTGCTAAAATAGGCTTCTCTCACCGTTTCCAGCGCTTTTCTGCACCTTGTGCCATTTAGACTGAAAAAACTGTTCAGTTGCAACTTTTTCATTGGGGATTCCAAAACTTAAAATCATTTGTTCAAAGAATTCCTTTAGAGTTGAAACCAAGATTTCAAATTACCCTTTTTCATTCTAAACATCCACTGTAAGCATGGCGAGTATCAAGCAATATGACTGCAGACCTTTTGAGAAAATTTGTTGATGAGTGACCCTATTTCATTATGGCAGTCAAACAGCACTGATTTTCAGCTTTAGTCCATGAAACCTCCAAACATCAACCAAAGGTGCTAAAACAGGCTTATCTCACCGTTTCCAGCGCTTTTGTGCACCTTAGGCTGATCTGGGATGAAAAAATGAAGATTTCAACCAAAGTTGCTAAAATAGGCTTCTCTCACCGTTTCCAGCGCTTTTCTGCACCTTAGGCTGATCTGTGATGAAAAAATGAAGATTTCAACCAAAGTTGCTAAAATAGGCTTCTCTCACCGTTTCCAGCGCTTTTCTGCACCTTAGGCTGATCTGGGATGAAAACATGAAGATTTCAACCAAAGTTGCTAAAATAGGCTTCTCTCACCGTTTCCAGCGCTTTTCTGCACCTTAGGCTGATCTGGGATGAAAAAATGAAGATTTCAACCAAAGTTGCTAAAATAGGCTTCTCTCACCGTTTCAAAGCGCTTTTCTGCACCTTGTGCCATTTAGACTGAAAAAACTGTTCAGTTGCAACTTTTTCATTGGGGATTCCAAAACTTAAAATCATTTGTTTAAAGAATTCCTTTAGAGTTGAAACCAAGATTTCAAATTACCCTTTTTCATTATAAACATCCACTGTAAGCATGGTGAGTATCAAGCAATATGACTGCAGACCTTTTGAGAAAATACGTTGATGAGTGACCCTATTTCATTATGGCAGTCAAACAGCACTGATTTTCAGCTTTAGTCCATGAAACCTCCAAACATCAACCAAAGGTGCTAAAACAGGCTTATCTCACCGTTTCCAGTGCTTTTGTGCACCTTAGGCTGATCTGGGATGAAAAAATGAAGATTTCAACCAAAGTTGCTAAAATAGGCTTGTCTCACCGTTTCCAGCGTTTTTCTGCACCTTAGGCTGATTTGTGATGAAAAAATGAAGATTTCAACCAAAGTTGCTAAAATAGGCTTCTCTCACCGTTTCCAGCGCTTTTCTGCACCTTAGGCTGATCTGGGATGAAAACATGAAGATTTCAACCAAAGTTGCTAAAATAGGATTCTCTCACCGTTTCCAGCGCTTTTCTGCACCTTAGGCTGATATGGGATGAAAACATGAAGATTTCAACCAAAGTTGCTAAAATAGGCTTCTCTCACCGTTTTCTGCGCTTTTCTGCACCTTAGGCTGATCTGGGATGAAAAAATGAAGATTTCAACCAAAGTTGCTAAAATAGGCTTCTCTCACCTTTTCAAAGCGCTTTTCTGCACCTTGTGCCATTTAGACTGAAAAAACTGTTCAGTTGCAACTTTTTCATTGGGGATTCCAAAACTTAAAATCATTTGTTTAAAGAATTCCTTTAGAGTTGAAACCAAGATTTCAAATTACCCTTTTTCATTATAAACATCCACTGTAAGCATGGTGAGTATCAAGCAATATGACTGCAGACCTTTTGAGAAAATACGTTGATGAGTGACCCTATTTCATTATGGCAGTCAAACAGCACTGATTTTCAGCTTTAGTCCATGAAACCTCCAAACATCAACCAAAGGTGCTAAAACAGGCTTATCTCACCGTTTCCAGCGCTTTTCTGCACCTTAGGCGGATCTGTGATGAAAACATGAAGATTTCAACCAAAGTTGCTAAAATAGGCTTCTCTCACCGTTTCCAGCGCTTTTCTGCACCTTAGGCTGATCTGTGATGAAAAAATGAAGATTTCAACCAAAGTTGCTAAAATAGGCTTCTCTCACCGTTTCCAGCGCTTTTGTGCACCTTAGGCTGATCTGGGATGAAAAAATGAAGATTTCAACCAAAGTTGCTAAAATAGGCTTCTCTCACCGTTTCCAGCGCTTTTCTGCACCTTAGGCTGATCTGTGATGAAAAAAATGAAGATTTCAACCAAAGTTGCTAAAATAGGCTTCTCTCACCGTTTCCAGCGCTTTTCTGCACCTTAGGCTGATCTGTGATGAAAAAATGAAGATTTCAACCAAAGTTGCTAAAATAGGCTTCTCTCACCGTTTCCAGCGCTTTTCTGCACCTTAGGCTGATCTGTGATGAAAACATGAAGATTTCAACCAAAGTTGCTAAAATAGGCTTCTCTCACCGTTTCCAGCGCTTTTCTGCACCTTAGGCTGATCTGTGATGAAAACATGAAGATTTCAGCCAAAGTTGCTAAAATAGGCTTCTCTCACCGTTTCCAGCGCTTTTCTGCACCTTAGGCTGATCTGTGATGAAAACATGAAGATTTCAACCAAAGTTGCTAAAATGGGCTTCTCTCACCGTTTCCAGCGCTTTTCTGCACCTTAGGCTGATCTTTGATGAAAACATGAATATTTCAACCAAAGTTGCTAAAATAGGCTTCTCTCACCGTTTCCAGCGCTTTTCTGCACCTTAGGCTGATCTGTGATGAAAACATGAAGATTTCAACCAAAGTTGCTAAAATAGGCTTCTCTCACCGTTTCCAGCGCTTTTCTGCACCTTGTGCCATTTAGACTGAAAAAACTGTTCAGTTGCAACTTTTTCATTGGGGATTCCAAAACTTAAAAAACATTTGTTTAAAGAATTCCTTTAGAGTTGAAACCAAGATTTCAAATTACCCTTTTTCATTATAAACATCCACTGTAAGCATGGTGAGTATCAAGCAATATGACTGCAGACCTTTTGAGAAAATACGTTGATGAGTGACCCTATTTCATTATGGCAGTCAAACAGCACTGATTTTCAGCTTTAGTCCATGAAACCTCCAAACATCAACCAAAGGTGCTAAAAAAGGTTTATCTCACCGTTTCCAGCGCTTTTGTGCACCTTAGGCTGATCTGGGATGAAAAAATGAAGATTTCAACCAAAGTTGCTAAAATAGGCTTCTCTCACCGTTTCCAGCGCTTTTCTGCACCTTAGGCTGATCTGTGATGAAAAAATGAAGATTTCAACCAAAGTTGCTAAATAGGCTTCTCTCACCGTTTCCAGCGCTTTTCTGCACCTTAGGCTGATCTGGGATGAAAACATGAAGATTTCAACCAAAGTTGCTAAAATAGGATTCTCTCACCGTTTCCAGCGCTTTTCTGCACCTTAGGCTGATCTGGGATGAAAACATGAAGATTTCAACCAAAGTTGCTAAAATAGGATTCTCTCACCGTTTCCAGCGCTTTTCTGCACCTTAGGCTGATCTGTGATGAAAAAATGAAGATTTCAACCAAAGTTGCTAAAATAGGCTTCTCTCACCGTTTCCTGCGCTTTTCTGCACCTTGTGCCATTTAGACTGAAAAAACTGTTCAGTTGCAACTTTTTCATTGGGGATTCCAAAACTTAAAATCATTTGTTTAAAGAATTCCTTTAGAGTTGAAACCAAGATTTCAAATTACCCTTTTTCATTATAAACATCCACTGTAAGCATGGTGAGTATCAAGCAATATGACTGCAGACCTTTTGAGAAAATACGTTGATGAGTGACCCTATTTCATTATGGCAGTCAAACAGCACTGATTTTCAGCTTTAGTCCATGAAACCTCCAAACATCAACCAAAGGTGCTAAAACAGGCTTATCTCACCGTTTCCAGCGCTTTTCTGCACCTTAGGCTGATCTGTGATGAAAACATTAAGATTTCAACCAAAGGTGCTAAAATAGGCTTCTCTCACCGTTTCCAGCGCTTTTCTGCACCTTAGGCTGATCTGTGATGAAAAAATGAAGATTTCAACCAAAGTTGCTAAAATAGGCTTCTCTCAACTTTTCCAGCGCTTTTCTGCACCTTAGGCTGATCTGTGATGAAAACATGAAGATTTCAACCAAAGTTGCTAAAATAGGCTTCTCTCACCGTTTCCAGCGCTTTTCTGCACCTTAGGCTGATCTGTGATGAAAAAATGAAGATTTCAACCAAAGTTGCTAAAATAGGCTTCTCTCACCGTTTCCAGCGCTTTTCTGCACCTTAGGCTGATCTGTGATGAAAACATGAAGATTTCAACCAAAGTTGCTAAAATAGGCTTCTCTCACCGTTTCCAGCGCTTTTCTGCACCTTAGGCTGATCTGTGATGAAAACATGAAGATTTCAACCAAAGTTGCTAAAATAGGCTTCTCTCACCGTTTCCAGCGCTTTTCTGCACCTTAGGCTGATCTGTGATGAAAACATGAAGATTTCAACCAAAGTTGCTAAAATAGGCTTCTCTCACCGTTTCCAGCGCTTTTCTGCACCTTAGGCTGATCTGTGATGAAAACATGAAGATTTCAACCAAAGTTGCTAAAATAGGCTTCTCTCACCGTTTCCAGCGCTTTTCTGCACCTTAGGCTGATCTGTGATGAAAAACATGAAGATTTCAACCAAAGTTGCTAAAATAGGCTTCTCTCACCGTTTCCAGCGCTTTTCTGCACCTTGTGCCATTTAGACTGAAAAAACTGTTCAGTTGCAACTTTTTCATTGGGGATTCCAAAACTTAAAATCATTTGTTTAAAGAATTCCTTTAGAGTTGAAACCAAGATTTCAAATTACCCTTTTTCATTATAAACATCCACTGTAAGCATGGTGAGTATCAAGCAATATGACTGCAGACCTTTTGAGAAAATACGTTGATGAGTGACCCTATTTCATTATGGCAGTCAAACAGCACTGATTTTCAGCTTTAGTCCATGAAACCTCCAAACATCAACCAAAGGTGCTAAAACAGGCTTATCTCACCGTTTCCAGCACTTTTCTGCACCTTAGGCTGATCTGTGATGAAAACATGAAGATTTCAACCAAAGTTGCTAAAATAGGCTTCTCTCACCGTTTCCAGCGCTTTTCTGCACCTTAGGCTGATCTGTGATGAAAACATGAAGATTTCAACCAAAGTTGCTAAAATAGGCTTCTCTCACCGTTTCCAGCGCTTTTCTGCACCTTAGGCTGATCTGTGATGAAAACATGAAGATTTCAACCAAAGTTGCTAAAATAGGCTTCTCTCACCGTTTCCAGCGCTTTTTCTGCACCTTAGGCTGATCTGTGATGAAAACATGAAGATTTCAACCAAAGTTGCTAAAATAGGCTTCTCTCACCGTTTCCAGCGCTTTTCTGCACCTTAGGCTGATCTGTGATGAAAACATGAAGATTTCAACCAAAGTTGCTAAAATAGGCTTCTCTCACCGTTTCCAGCGCTTTTCTGCACCTTAGGCTGATCTGTGATGAAAACATGAAGATTTCAACCAAAGTTGCTAAAATAGGCTTCTCTCACGTTTCCAGCGCTTTTCTGCACCTTAGGCTGATCTGTGATGAAAACATGAAGATTTCAACCAAAGTTGCTAAAATAGGCTTCTCTCACCGTTTCCAGCGCTTTTCTGCACCTTAGGCTGATCTGTGATGAAAACATGAAGATTTCAACCAAAGTTGCTAAAATAGGCTTCTCTCACCGTTTCCAGCGCTTTTCTGCACCTTAGGCTGATCTGTGATGAAAACATGAAGATTTCAACCAAAGTTGCTAAAATAGGCTTCTCTCACCGTTTCCAGCGCTTTTCTGCACCTTAGGCTGATCTGTGATGAAAACATGAAGATTTCAACCAAAGTTGCTAAAATAGGCTTCTCTCACCGTTTCCAGCGCTTTTCTGCACTTTAGGCTGATCTGTGATGAAAACATGAAGATTTCAACCAAAGTTGCTAAAATAGGCTTCTCTCACCGTTTCCAGCGCTTTTCTTCACCTTGTGCCATTTAGACTGAAAAAAACTGTTCAGTTGCAACTTTTTCATTGGGGATTCCAAAACTTAAAATCATTTGTTTAAAGAATTCCTTTAGAGTTGAAACCAAGATTTCAAATTACCCTTTTTCATTATAAACATCCACTGTAAGCATGGTGAGTATCAAGCAATATGACTGCAGACCTTTGAGAAAATACGTTGATGAGTGACCCTATTTCATTATGGCAGTCAAAACAGCACTGATTTTCAGCTTTAGTCCATGAACCTCCAAACATCAACCAAAGGTGCTAAAACAGGCTTATCTCACCGTTTCCAGCACTTTTCTGCACCTTAGGCTGATCTGTGATGAAAACATGAGATTTCAACCAAAGTTGCTAAAATAGGCTTCTCTCACCGTTTCCAGCGCTTTTCTGCACCTTAGGCTGATCTGTGATGAAAACATGAAGATTTCAACCAAAGTTGCTAAAATAGGCTTCTCTCACCGTTTCCAGCGCTTTTCTGCACCTTAGGCTGATCTGTGATGAAAACATGAAGATTTCAACCAAAGTTGCTAAAATAGCTTCTCTCACCGTTTCCAGCGCTTTTCTGCACCTTAGGCTGATCTGTGATGAAAACATGAAGATTTCAACCAAAGTTGCTAAAATAGGCTTCTCTCACCGTTTCCAGCGCTTTTCTGCACCTTAGGCTGATCTGTGATGAAAACATGAAGATTTCAACCAAAGTTGCTAAAATAGGCTTCTCTCACCGTTTCCAGCGCTTTTCTGCACCTTAGGCTGATCTGTGATGAAAACATGAAGATTTCAACCAAAGTTGCTAAAATAGGCTTCTCTCACCGTTTCCAGCGCTTTTCTGCACCTTAGGCTGATCTGTGATGAAAACATGAAGATTTCAACCAAAGTTGCTAAAATAGGCTTCTCTCACCGTTTCCAGCGCTTTTCTGCACCTTGTGCCATTTAGACTGAAAAAACTGTTCAGTTGCAACTTTTTCATTGGGGATTCCAAAACTTAAAATCATTTGTTTAAAGAATTCCTTTAGAGTTGAAACCAAGATTTCAAATTACCCTTTTTCATTATAAACATCCACTGTAAGCATGGTGAGTTTCAAGCAATATGACTGCAGACCTTTTGAGAAAATACGTTGATGAGTGACCCTATTTCATTATGGCAGTCAAACAGCACTGATTTTCAGCTTTAGTCCATGAAACCTCCAACATCAACCAAGGTGCTAAAACAGGCTTATCTCACCGTTTCCAGCACTTTTCTGCACCTTAGGCTGATCTGTGATGAAAACATGAAGATTTCAACCAAAGTTGCTAAAATAGGCTTCTCTCACCGTTTCCAGCGCTTTTCTGCACCTTAGGCTGATCTGTGATGAAAACATGAAGATTTCAACCAAAGTTGCTAAAATAGGCTTCTCTCACCGTTTCCAGCGCTTTTCTGCACCTTAGGCTGATATGTGATGAAAACATGAAGATTTCAACCAAGTTGCTAAAATAGGCTTCTCTCACCGTTTCCAGCGCTTTTCTGCACCTTGTGCCATTTAGACTGAAAAAACTGTTCAGTTGCAACTTTTTCATTGGGGATTCCAAAACTTAAAATCATTTGTTTAAAGAATTCCTTTAGAGTTGAAACCAAGATTTCAAATTACCCTTTTTCATTATAAACATCCACTGTAAGCATGGTGAGTATCAAGCAATATGACTGCAGACCTTTTGAGAAAATACGTTGATGAGTGACCCTATTTCATTATGGCAGTCAAACAGCACTGATTTTCAGCTTTAAGTCCATGAAACCTCCAAACATCAACCAAAGGTGCTAAAACAGGCTTATCTCAACGTTTCCAGCACTTTTCTGCACCTTAGGCTGATCTGTGATGAAAACAAGAAGATTTCAAACAAAGTTGCCAAAATAGGCTTCTCTCACCGTTTCCAGCGCTTTTCTGCACCTTAGGCTGATCTGTGATGAAAACATGAAGATTTCAACCAAAGTTGCTAAAATAGGCTTCTCTCACCGTTTCCAGCGCTTTTCTGCACCTTAGGCTGATCTGTGATGAAAACATGAAGATTTCAACCGAAAGTTGCTAAAATAGGCTTCTCTCACCGTTTCCAGCGCTTTTCTGCACCTTAGGCTGATCTGTGATGAAAACATGAAGATTTCAACCAAAGTTGCTAAAATAGGCTTCTCTCACCGTTTCCAGCGCTTTTCTGCACCTTGTGCCATTTAGACTGAAAAAACTGTTCAGTTGCAACTTTTTCATTGGGATTCCAAAACTTAAAATCATTTGTTTAAAGAATTCCTTTAGAGTTGAAACCAAGATTTCAAATTACCCTTTTTCATTATAAACATCCACTGTAAGCATGGTGAGTATCAAGCAATATGACTGCAGACCTTTTGAGAAAATACGTTGATGAGTGACCCTATTTCATTATGGCAGTCAAACAGCACTGATTTTCAGCTTTAGTCCATGAAACCTCCAAACATCAACCAAAGGTGCTAAAACAGGCTTTATCTCAACGTTTCCAGCACTTTTCTGCACCTTAGGCTGATCTGTGATGAAAACAAGAAGATTTCAAACAAGTTGCCAAAATAGGCTTCTCTCACCGTTTCCAGCGCTTTTCTGCACCTTAGGCTGATCTGTGATGAAAACATGAAGATTTCAACCAAAGTTGCTAAAATAGGCTTCTCTCACCGTTTCCAGCGCTTTTCTGCACCTTAGGCTGATCTGTGATGAAAACATGAAGATTTCAACCAAAGTTGCTAAAATAGGCTTCTCTCACCGTTTCCAGCGCTTTTCTGCACCTTAGGCTGATCTGTGATGAAACATGAAGATTTCAACCAAAGTTGCTAAAATAGGCTTCTCTGCACCGTTTCCAGCGCTTTTCTGCACTTAGCTGATCTGTGAAACATGAAGATTTCAACCAAAGTTGCTAAAATAGGCTTCTCTCAACCGTTTCCAGCGCTTTCTGCACCTAGGCTGATCTGTGATGAAAACATGAAGATTTCAACCAAAGTTGCTAAAATAGGCTTCTCTCACCGTTTCCAGCGCTTTTCTGCACCTTAGGCTGATCTGTGATGAAAACATGAGATTTCAACCAAAGTTGCTAAAATAGGCTTCTCTCACCGTTTCCAGCGCTTTTCTGCACCTTAGGCTGATCTGTGATGAAAACATGAAGATTTCAACCAAAGTTGCTAAAATAGGCTTCTCTCACCGTTTCCAGCGCTTTTCTGCACCTTGTGCCATTTAGACTGAAAAAACTGTTCAGTTGCAACTTTTTCATTGGGGATTCCAAAACTTAAAATCATTTGTTTAAAGAATTCCTTTAGAGTTGAAACCAAGATTTCAAATTACCCTTTTTCATTATAAACATCCACTGTAAGCATGTTGGGTATCAAGCAATATGACTGCAGACCCTTTTGAGAAAATACGTTGATGAGTGACCCTATTTCATTATGGCAGTCAAACAGCACTGATTTTCAGCTTTAGTCCATGAAACCTCAAAACATCAACCAAAGGTGCTAAAACAGGCTTATCTCACCGTTTCAGCACTTTTCTGCACCTTAGGCTGATCTGTGATGAAAACATGAAGATTTCAACCAAAGTTGCTAAAATAGGCTTCTCTCACCGTTTCCAGCGCTTTTCTGCATCTTAAGCTGATCTGTGATGAAAACATGAAGATTTCAACCAAAGTTGCTAAAATAGGCTTCTCTCACCGTTTCCAGCGCTTTTCTGCACCTTAGGCTGATCTGTGATGAAAACATGAAGATTTCAACCAAAGTTGCTAAAATAGGCTTCTCTCACCGTTTCCAGCGCTTTTCTGCACCTTAGGCTGATCTGTGATGAAAACATGAAGATTTCAACCAAAGTTGCTAAATAGGCTTCTCTCACCGTTTCCAGCGCTTTTCTGCACCTTAGCTGATCTGTGATGAAAACATGAAGATTTCAACCAAAGTTGCTAAAATAGGCTTCTCTCACCGTTTCCAGCGCTTTTCTGCACCTTAGGCTGATCTGTGATGAAAACATGAAGATTTCAACCAAAGTTGCTAAAATAGGCTTCTCTCACCGTTTCCAGCGCTTTTCTGCACCTTAGGCTGATCTGTGATGAAAACATGAAGATTTCAACCAAAGTTGCTAAAATAGGCTTCTCTCACCGTTTCCAGCGCTTTTCTGCACCTTAGGCTGATCTGTGATGAAAACATGAAGATTTCAACCAAAGTTGCTAAAACAGGCTTATCTCACCGTTTCCAGCGCTTTTCTGCACCTTAGGCTGATCTGTGATGAAAACATGAAGATTTCAACCAAAGTTGCTAAAATAGGCTTCTCTCACCGTTTCAGCGCTTTTCTGCACCTTAGGCTGATCTGTGATGAAAACATGAAGATTTCAACCAAAGTTGCTAAAATAGGCTTCTCTCACCGTTTCCAGCGCTTTTCTGCATCTTAGGCTGATCTTGTGATGAAAACATGAAGATTTCAACCAAAGTTGCTAAAATAGGCTTCTCTCACCGTTTCCAGCGCTTTTCTGCACCTTAGGCTGATCTGTGATGAAAACATGAAGATTTCAACCAAAGTTGCTAAAATAGGCTTCTCTCACCGTTTCCAGCGCTTTTCTGCACCTTGTGCCATTTAGACTGAAAAAACTGTTCAGTTGCAACTTTTTCATTGGGGATTCCAAAACTTAAAATCATTTGTTTAAAGAATTCCTTTAGAGTTGAACCAAGATTTCAAATTACCCTTTTTCATTATAAACATCCACTGTAAGCATGGTGAGTATCAAGCAATATGACTGCAGACCTTTTGAGAAAATACGTTGATGAGTGACCCTATTTCATTATGGCAGTCAAACAGCACTGATTTTCAGCTTTAGTCCATGAAACCTCCAAACATCAACCAAAGGTGCTAAAACAGGCTTATCTCACCGTTTCCAGCACTTTTCTGCACCTTAGGCTGATCAGTGATGAAAACATGAAGATTTCAACCAAAGTTGCTAAAATAGGCTTCTCTCACCGTTTCCAGCGCTTTTCTGCACCTTAGGCTGATCTGTGATGAAAACATGAAGATTTCAACCAAAGTTGCTAAAATAGGCTTCTCTCACCGTTTCCAGCGCTTTTCTGCATCTTAGGCTGATCTGTGATGAAAACATGAAGATTTCAACCAAAGTTGCTAAAATAGGCTTCTCTCACCGTTTCCAGCGCTTTTCTGCACCTTAGGCTGATCTGTGATGAAAACATGAAGATTTCAACCAAGTGCTGCTAAATAGGCTTCTCTCACCGTTTCCAGCGCTTTTCTGCACCTTGTGCCATTTAGACTGAAAAAACTGTTTCAGTTGCAACTTTTTCATTGGGATTCCAAACTTAAAATCATTTGTTTAAGAATTCCTTTAGAGTTGAAACCAAGATTTCAAATTACCCTTTTTCATTATAAACATCCACTGTAAGCATGGTGAGTATCAAGCAATATGACTGCAGACCTTTTGAGAAAATACGTTGATGAGTGACCCTATTTCATTATGGCAGTCAAACAGCACTGATTTTCAGCTTTAGTCCATGAAACCTCCAAACATCAACAAAGGTGCTAAAACAGGCTTATCTCAACGTTTCCAGCACTTTTCTGCACCTTAGGCTGATCTGTGATGAAAACAAGAAGATTTCAAACAAAGTTGCCAAAATAGGCTTCTCTCACCGTTTCCAGCGCTTTTCTGCACCTTAGGCCTGATCTGTGATGAAAACATGAAGATTTCAACCAAGTTGCTAAAATAGGCTTCTCTCACCGTTTCCAGCGCTTTTCTGCACCTTAGGCTGATCTGTGATGAAAACATGAAGATTTCAACCAAAGTTGCTAAAATAGGCTTCTCTCACCGTTTCCAGCGCTTTTCTGCACCTTAGGCTGATCTGTGATGAAAACATGAAGATTTCACCAAAGTTGCTAAAATAGGCTTCTCTCACCGTTTCCAGCGCTTTTCTGCACCTTAGGCTGATCTGTGATGAAAACATGAAGATTTCAACCAAAGTTGCTAAAATAGGCTTCTCTCACCGTTTCCAGCGCTTTTCTGCACCTTAGGCTGATCTGTGATGAAAACATGAAGATTTCAACCAAAGTTGCTAAAATAGGCTTCTCTCACCGTTTCCAGCGCTTTTCCTGCACCTTAGGCTGATCTGTGATGAAACATGAAGATTTCAACCAAAGTTGCTAAAATAGGCTTCTCTCACCGTTTCCAGCGCTTTCTGCACCTTAGGCTGATCTGTGATGAAAACATGAAGATTTCAACCAAAGTTGCTAAAATAGGCTTCTCTCACCGTTTCCAGCGCTTTTCTGCACCTTGTGCCATTTAGACTGAAAAAACTGTTCAGTTGCAACTTTTTCATTGGGGATTCCAAAACTTAAAATCATTTGTTTAAAGAATTCCTTTAGAGTTGAAACCAAGATTTCAAATTACCCTTTTTCATTATAAACATCCACTGTACGCATGTTGGGTATCAAGCAATATGACTGCAGACCTTTTGAGAAAATACGTTGATGAGTGACCCTATTTCATTATGGCAGTCAAACAGCACTGATTTTCAGCTTTAGTCCATGAAACCTCCAAACATCAACCAAAGGTGCTAAAACAGGCTTATCTCACCGTTTCCAGCACTTTTCTGCACCTTAGGCTGATCTGTGATGAAAACATGAAGATTTCAACCAAAGTTGCTAAAATAGGCTTCTCTCACCGTTTCCAGCGCTTTTCTGCATCTTAAGCTGATCTGTGATGAAAACATGAAGATTTCAACCAAAGTTGCTAAATAGGCTTCTCTCACCGTTTCCAGCGCTTTTCTGCACCTTAGGCTTGATCTGTGATGAAAACATGAAGATTTCAACCAAAGTTGCTAAAATAGGCTTCTCTCACCGTTTCCAGCGCTTTTCTGCACCTTAGGCTGATCTGTGATGAAAACATGAAGATTTCAACAAAGTTGCTAAAATAGGCTTCTCTCACCGTTTCCAGCGCTTTTCTGCACCTTAGGCTGATCTGTGATGAAAACATGAAGATTTCAACCAAAGTTGCTAAAATAGGCTTCTCTCACCGTTTCCAGCGCTTTTCTGCACCTTAGGCTGATCTGTGATGAAAACATGAAGATTTCAACCAAAGTTGCTAAAATAGGCTTCTCTCACCGTTTCCAGCGCTTTTCTGCACCTTAGGCTGATCTGTGATGAAAACATGAAGATTTCAACCAAAGTTGCTAAAATAGGCTTCTCTCACCGTTTCCAGCGCTTTTCTGCACCTTAGGCTGATCTGTGATGAAAACATGAAGATTTCAACAAAGTTGCTAAAACAGGCTTATCTCACCGTTTCCAGCGCTTTTCTGCACCTTAGGCTGATCTGTGATGAAAACATGAAGATTTCAACAAAGTTGCTAAAATAGGCTTCTCTCACCGTTTCCAGCGCTTTTCTGCACCTTAGGCTGATCTGTGATGAAAAACATGAAGATTTCAACCAAAGTTGCTAAAATAGGCTTCTCTCACCGTTTCCAGCGCTTTTCTGCATCTTAGGCTGATCTGTGATGAAAACATGAAGATTTCAACCAAAGTTGCTAAAATAGGCTTCTCTCACCGTTTCCAGCGCTTTTCTGCACCTTAGGCTGATCTGTGATGAAAACATGAAGATTTCAACAAAGTTGCTAAAATAGGCTTCTCTCACCGTTTCCAGCGCTTTCTGCACCTTGTGCCATTTAGACTGAAAAAACTGTTCAGTTGCAACTTTTTCATTGGGGATTCCAAAACTTAAAATCATTTGTTTAAAGAATTCCTTTAGAGTTTGAAACCAAGATTTCAAATTACCCTTTTTCATTATAAACATCCACTGTAAGCATGGTGAGTATCAAGCAATATGACTGCAGACCTTTTGAGAAAATACGTTGATGAGTGACCCTATTTCATTATGGCAGTCAAACAGCACTGATTTTCAGCTTTAGTCCATGAAACCTCCAAACATGCAACCAAAGGTGCTAAAACAGGCTTATCTCACCGTTTCCAGCACTTTTCTGCACCTTAGGCTGATCAGTGATGAAAACATGAAGATTTCAACCAAAGTTGCTAAAATAGGCTTCTCTCACCGTTTCCAGCGCTTTTCTGCACCTTAGGCTGATCTGTGATGAAAACATGAAGATTTCAACCAAAGTTGCTAAAATAGGCTTCTCTCACCGTTTCCAGCGCTTTTCTGCATCTTAGGCTGATCTGTGATGAAAACATGAAGATTTCAACAAAGTTGCTAAAATAGGCTTCTCTCACCGTTTCCAGCGCTTTTCTGCACCTTAGGCTGATCTGTGATGAAAACATGAAGATTTCAACCAAAGTTGCTAAAATAGGCTTCTCTCACCGTTTCCAGCGCTTTTCTGCACCTT
>NW_026910073.1:0-26111 GCF_949316205.1 Platichthys flesus
ATATTTTCGCAAGGACCCCTGGTACTCCATTCGCAAGGACAACACAACACAACACAGTTTGACCCACTCAGGTGACCCATGACATCATATTATACACAGTGGCACAGGCATTTTATCCATTTTCATGATTTTTAGTCGTTTTCATGCATTTTTACTCTTTTTATCAAATGAGTGTATTTGAATGAAATTCAAGGCGGTTTGACCCGCTCACATGACCCAGGGCACCGTATGAGACCCAGTGGCACAAGCATTTTTTTTTCATTTTCATGCTTTTTCACCGTTTTCATGCATTTTCAACCTCTTTTTTCATCAAAGGCGTGTCTTTGGATGGAATTAGAGGCACGCACGCACACACATGTTCACCTCTTTTTTCATCAAAGGAGTGTCTCTGGATGGAATTAGAGGCACGCACGCACACACATGTTCACCTCTTTTTTCATCAAATTGAGTGTATTTGGATGGCATTTTACTCCTTTTCATGCTTTTTCATCTTTTTGATTCAGGCACTCTGCCTGACTACTTTTACCCGAAAATAAGGCTTCGTCCTCGGGTAGAATCAGCCAGTGTCTGGTTTGAGGCTGAGGTGGCATTTTTTCATCCAGAGTCTTACAACTTTCAGGGGAATATAGACCCCAATGTGTGTGGTGCATGTGTTTGTTTTTCTCGGCCATGATCCAGGCACTCTGCCTGACTACTTTTACCCGAAAGTAAGGCTTCATCCTCGGGTAGAATCAGTCTCAGCCTGGAGGCTCCACTGACATGTTCCCATGGAAGTATTATGGGCTTCAGGGGCATATATTATGAATAATGTGACCCGCATTTTATTCATTTTCATGCTTTTTCACAGTTTTCATGCATTTTACCTCTTTTTTCACCCTTCTTCTTTTTGCTCCCCTGGTACTCCATTTCACACTCTGTCATATTTTCGCAAGGACCCCTGGTACTCCATTCGCAAGGACAACACAACACAACACAGTTTGACCCACTCAGGTGACCCATGACATCATATTATACACAGTGGCACAGGCATTTTATCCATTTTCATGATTTTTAGTCGTTTTCATGCATTTTTACTCTTTTTATCAAATGAGTGTATTTGAATGAAATTCAAGGCGGTTTGACCCGCTCACATGACCCAGGGCACCGTATGAGACCCAGTGGCACAAGCATTTTTTTTTCATTTTCATGCTTTTTCACCGTTTTCATGCATTTTCAACCTCTTTTTTCATCAAAGGCGTGTCTTTGGATGGAATTAGAGGCACGCACGCACACACATGTTCACCTCTTTTTTCATCAAAGGAGTGTCTCTGGATGGAATTAGAGGCACGCACGCACACACATGTTCACCTCTTTTTTCATCAAAGGAGTGTATTTGGATGGCATTTTACTCCTTTTCATGCTTTTTCATCTTTTTGATTCAGGCACTCTGCCTGACTACTTTTACCCGAAAATAAGGCTTCGTCCTCGGGTAGAATCAGCCAGTGTCTGGTTTGAGGCTGAGGTGGCATTTTTTCATCCAGAGTCTTACAACTTTCAGGGGAATATAGACCCCAATGTGTGTGGTGCATGTGTTTGTTTTTCTCGGCCATGATCCAGGCACTCTGCCTGACTACTTTTACCCGAAAGTAAGGCTTCATCCTCGGGTAGAATCAGTCTCAGCCTGGAGGCTCCACTGACATGTTCCCATGGAAGTATTATGGGCTTCAGGGGCATATATTATGAATAATGTGACCCGCATTTTATTCATTTTCATGCTTTTTCACAGTTTTCATGCATTTTACCTCTTTTTTCACCCTTCTTCTTTTTGCTCCCCTGGTACTCCATTTCACACTCTGTCATATTTTCGCAAGGACCCCTGGTACTCCATTCGCAAGGACAACACAACACAACACAGTTTGACCCACTCAGGTGACCCATGACATCATATTATACACAGTGGCACAGGCATTTTATCCATTTTCATGATTTTTAGTCGTTTTCATGCATTTTTACTCTTTTTATCAAATGAGTGTATTTGAATGAAATTCAAGGCGGTTTGACCCGCTCACATGACCCAGGGCACCGTATGAGACCCAGTGGCACAAGCATTTTTTTTTCATTTTCATGCTTTTTCACCGTTTTCATGCATTTTCAACCTCTTTTTTCATCAAAGGCGTGTCTTTGGATGGAATTAGAGGCACGCACGCACACACATGTTCACCTCTTTTTTCATCAAAGGAGTGTCTCTGGATGGAATTAGAGGCACGCACGCACACACATGTTCACCTCTTTTTTCATCAAAGGAGTGTATTTGGATGGCATTTTACTCCTTTTCATGCTTTTTCATCTTTTTGATTCAGGCACTCTGCCTGACTACTTTTACCCGAAAATAAGGCTTCGTCCTCGGGTAGAATCAGCCAGTGTCTGGTTTGAGGCTGAGGTGGCATTTTTTCATCCAGAGTCTTACAACTTTCAGGGGAATATAGACCCCAATGTGTGTGGTGCATGTGTTTGTTTTTCTCGGCCATGATCCAGGCACTCTGCCTGACTACTTTTACCCGAAAGTAAGGCTTCATCCTCGGGTAGAATCAGTCTCAGCCTGGAGGCTCCACTGACATGTTCCCATGGAAGTATTATGGGCTTCAGGGGCATATATTATGAATAATGTGACCCGCATTTTATTCATTTTCATGCTTTTTCACAGTTTTCATGCATTTTACCTCTTTTTTCACCCTTCTTCTTTTTGCTCCCCTGGTACTCCATTTCACACTCTGTCATATTTTCGCAAGGACCCCTGGTACTCCATTCGCAAGGACAACACAACACAACACAGTTTGACCCACTCAGGTGACCCATGACATCATATTATACACAGTGGCACAGGCATTTTATCCATTTTCATGATTTTTAGTCGTTTTCATGCATTTTTACTCTTTTTATCAAATGAGTGTATTTGAATGAAATTCAAGGCGGTTTGACCCGCTCACATGACCCAGGGCACCGTATGAGACCCAGTGGCACAAGCATTTTTTTTTCATTTTCATGCTTTTTCACCGTTTTCATGCATTTTCAACCTCTTTTTTCATCAAAGGCGTGTCTTTGGATGGAATTAGAGGCACGCACGCACACACATGTTCACCTCTTTTTTCATCAAAGGAGTGTCTCTGGATGGAATTAGAGGCACGCACGCACACACATGTTCACCTCTTTTTTCATCAAAGGAGTGTATTTGGATGGCATTTTACTCCTTTTCATGCTTTTTCATCTTTTTGATTCAGGCACTCTGCCTGACTACTTTTACCCGAAAATAAGGCTTCGTCCTCGGGTAGAATCAGCCAGTGTCTGGTTTGAGGCTGAGGTGGCATTTTTTCATCCAGAGTCTTACAACTTTCAGGGGAATATAGACCCCAATGTGTGTGGTGCATGTGTTTGTTTTTCTCGGCCATGATCCAGGCACTCTGCCTGACTACTTTTACCCGAAAGTAAGGCTTCATCCTCGGGTAGAATCAGTCTCAGCCTGGAGGCTCCACTGACATGTTCCCATGGAAGTATTATGGGCTTCAGGGGCATATATTATGAATAATGTGACCCGCATTTTATTCATTTTCATGCTTTTTCACAGTTTTCATGCATTTTACCTCTTTTTTCACCCTTCTTCTTTTTGCTCCCCTGGTACTCCATTTCACACTCTGTCATATTTTCGCAAGGACCCCTGGTACTCCATTCGCAAGGACAACACAACACAACACAGTTTGACCCACTCAGGTGACCCATGACATCATATTATACACAGTGGCACAGGCATTTTATCCATTTTCATGATTTTTAGTCGTTTTCATGCATTTTTACTCTTTTTATCAAATGAGTGTATTTGAATGAAATTCAAGGCGGTTTGACCCGCTCACATGACCCAGGGCACCGTATGAGACCCAGTGGCACAAGCATTTTTTTTTCATTTTCATGCTTTTTCACCGTTTTCATGCATTTTCAACCTCTTTTTTCATCAAAGGCGTGTCTTTGGATGGAATTAGAGGCACGCACGCACACACATGTTCACCTCTTTTTTCATCAAAGGAGTGTCTCTGGATGGAATTAGAGGCACGCACGCACACACATGTTCACCTCTTTTTTCATCAAAGGAGTGTATTTGGATGGCATTTTACTCCTTTTCATGCTTTTTCATCTTTTTGATTCAGGCACTCTGCCTGACTACTTTTACCCGAAAATAAGGCTTCGTCCTCGGGTAGAATCAGCCAGTGTCTGGTTTGAGGCTGAGGTGGCATTTTTTCATCCAGAGTCTTACAACTTTCAGGGGAATATAGACCCCAATGTGTGTGGTGCATGTGTTTGTTTTTCTCGGCCATGATCCAGGCACTCTGCCTGACTACTTTTACCCGAAAGTAAGGCTTCATCCTCGGGTAGAATCAGTCTCAGCCTGGAGGCTCCACTGACATGTTCCCATGGAAGTATTATGGGCTTCAGGGGCATATATTATGAATAATGTGACCCGCATTTTATTCATTTTCATGCTTTTTCACAGTTTTCATGCATTTTACCTCTTTTTTCACCCTTCTTCTTTTTGCTCCCCTGGTACTCCATTTCACACTCTGTCATATTTTCGCAAGGACCCCTGGTACTCCATTCGCAAGGACAACACAACACAACACAGTTTGACCCACTCAGGTGACCCATGACATCATATTATACACAGTGGCACAGGCATTTTATCCATTTTCATGATTTTTAGTCGTTTTCATGCATTTTTACTCTTTTTATCAAATGAGTGTATTTGAATGAAATTCAAGGCGGTTTGACCCGCTCACATGACCCAGGGCACCGTATGAGACCCAGTGGCACAAGCATTTTTTTTTCATTTTCATGCTTTTTCACCGTTTTCATGCATTTTCAACCTCTTTTTTCATCAAAGGCGTGTCTTTGGATGGAATTAGAGGCACGCACGCACACACATGTTCACCTCTTTTTTCATCAAAGGAGTGTCTCTGGATGGAATTAGAGGCACGCACGCACACACATGTTCACCTCTTTTTTCATCAAAGGAGTGTATTTGGATGGCATTTTACTCCTTTTCATGCTTTTTCATCTTTTTGATTCAGGCACTCTGCCTGACTACTTTTACCCGAAAATAAGGCTTCGTCCTCGGGTAGAATCAGCCAGTGTCTGGTTTGAGGCTGAGGTGGCATTTTTTCATCCAGAGTCTTACAACTTTCAGGGGAATATAGACCCCAATGTGTGTGGTGCATGTGTTTGTTTTTCTCGGCCATGATCCAGGCACTCTGCCTGACTACTTTTACCCGAAAGTAAGGCTTCATCCTCGGGTAGAATCAGTCTCAGCCTGGAGGCTCCACTGACATGTTCCCATGGAAGTATTATGGGCTTCAGGGGCATATATTATGAATAATGTGACCCGCATTTTATTCATTTTCATGCTTTTTCACAGTTTTCATGCATTTTACCTCTTTTTTCACCCTTCTTCTTTTTGCTCCCCTGGTACTCCATTTCACACTGTCATATTTTCGCAAGGACCCCTGGTACTCCATTCGCAAGGACAACACAACACAACACAGTTTGACCCACTCAGGTGACCCATGACATCATATTATACACAGTGGCACAGGCATTTTATCCATTTTCATGATTTTTAGTCGTTTTCATGCATTTTTACTCTTTTTATCAAATGAGTGTATTTGAATGAAATTCAAGGCGGTTTGACCCGCTCACATGACCCAGGGCACCGTATGAGACCCAGTGGCACAAGCATTTTTTTTTCATTTTCATGCTTTTTCACCGTTTTCATGCATTTTCAACCTCTTTTTTCATCAAAGGCGTGTCTTTGGATGGAATTAGAGGCACGCACGCACACACATGTTCACCTCTTTTTTCATCAAAGGAGTGTCTCTGGATGGAATTAGAGGCACGCACGCACACACATGTTCACCTCTTTTTTCATCAAAGGAGTGTATTTGGATGGCATTTTACTCCTTTTCATGCTTTTTCATCTTTTTGATTCAGGCACTCTGCCTGACTACTTTTACCCGAAAATAAGGCTTCGTCCTCGGGTAGAATCAGCCAGTGTCTGGTTTGAGGCTGAGGTGGCATTTTTTCATCCAGAGTCTTACAACTTTCAGGGGAATATAGACCCCAATGTGTGTGGTGCATGTGTTTGTTTTTCTCGGCCATGATCCAGGCACTCTGCCTGACTACTTTTACCCGAAAGTAAGGCTTCATCCTCGGGTAGAATCAGTCTCAGCCTGGAGGCTCCACTGACATGTTCCCATGGAAGTATTATGGGCTTCAGGGGCATATATTATGAATAATGTGACCCGCATTTTATTCATTTTCATGCTTTTTCACAGTTTTCATGCATTTTACCTCTTTTTTCACCCTTCTTCTTTTTGCTCCCCTGGTACTCCATTTCACACTCTGTCATATTTTCGCAAGGACCCCTGGTACTCCATTCGCAAGGACAACACAACACAACACAGTTTGACCCACTCAGGTGACCCATGACATCATATTATACACAGTGGCACAGGCATTTTATCCATTTTCATGATTTTTAGTCGTTTTCATGCATTTTTACTCTTTTTATCAAATGAGTGTATTTGAATGAAATTCAAGGCGGTTTGACCCGCTCACATGACCCAGGGCACCGTATGAGACCCAGTGGCACAAGCATTTTTTTTTCATTTTCATGCTTTTTCACCGTTTTCATGCATTTTCAACCTCTTTTTTCATCAAAGGCGTGTCTTTGGATGGAATTAGAGGCACGCACGCACACACATGTTCACCTCTTTTTTCATCAAAGGAGTGTCTCTGGATGGAATTAGAGGCACGCACGCACACACATGTTCACCTCTTTTTTCATCAAAGGAGTGTATTTGGATGGCATTTTTACTCCTTTTCATGCTTTTTCATCTTTTTGATTCAGGCACTCTGCCTGACTACTTTTACCCGAAAATAAGGCTTCGTCCTCGGGTAGAATCAGCCAGTTTCTGGTTTGAGGCTGAGGTGGCATTTTTTCATCCAGAGTCTTACAACTTTCAGGGGAATATAGACCCCAATGTGTGTGGTGCATGTGTTTGTTTTTCTCGGCCATGATCCAGGCACTCTGCCTGACTACTTTTACCCGAAAGTAAGGCTTCATCCTCGGGTAGAATCAGTCTCAGCCTGGAGGCTCCACTGACATGTTCCCATGGAAGTATTATGGGCTTCAGGGGCATATATTATGAATAATGTGACCCGCATTTTATTCATTTTCATGCTTTTTCACAGTTTTCATGCATTTTACCTCTTTTTTCACCCTTCTTCTTTTTGCTCCCCTGGTACTCCATTTCACACTCTGTCATATTTTCGCAAGGACCCCTGGTACTCCATTCGCAAGGACAACACAACACAACACAGTTTGACCCACTCAGGTGACCCATGACATCATATTATACACAGTGGCACAGGCATTTTATCCATTTTCATGATTTTTAGTCGTTTTCATGCATTTTTACTCTTTTTATCAAATGAGTGTATTTGAATGAAATTCAAGGCGGTTTGACCCGCTCACATGACCCAGGGCACCGTATGAGACCCAGTGGCACAAGCATTTTTTTTTCATTTTCATGCTTTTTCACCGTTTTCATGCATTTTCAACCTCTTTTTTCATCAAAGGCGTGTCTTTGGATGGAATTAGAGGCACGCACGCACACACATGTTCACCTCTTTTTTCATCAAAGGAGTGTCTCTGGATGGAATTAGAGGCACGCACGCACACACATGTTCACCTCTTTTTTCATCAAAGGAGTGTATTTGGATGGCATTTTACTCCTTTTCATGCTTTTTCATCTTTTTGATTCAGGCACTCTGCCTGACTACTTTTACCCGAAAATAAGGCTTCGTCCTCGGGTAGAATCAGCCAGTGTCTGGTTTGAGGCTGAGGTGGCATTTTTTCATCCAGAGTCTTACAACTTTCAGGGGAATATAGACCCCAATGTGTGTGGTGCATGTGTTTGTTTTTCTCGGCCATGATCCAGGCACTCTGCCTGACTACTTTTACCCGAAAGTAAGGCTTCATCCTCGGGTAGAATCAGTCTCAGCCTGGAGGCTCCACTGACATGTTCCCATGGAAGTATTATGGGCTTCAGGGGCATATATTATGAATAATGTGACCCGCATTTTATTCATTTTCATGCTTTTTCACAGTTTTCATGCATTTTACCTCTTTTTTCACCCTTCTTCTTTTTGCTCCCCTGGTACTCCATTTCACACTCTGTCATATTTTCGCAAGGACCCCTGGTACTCCATTCGCAAGGACAACACAACACAACACAGTTTGACCCACTCAGGTGACCCATGACATCATATTATACACAGTGGCACAGGCATTTTATCCATTTTCATGATTTTTAGTCGTTTTCATGCATTTTTACTCTTTTTATCAAATGAGTGTATTTGAATGAAATTCAAGGCGGTTTGACCCGCTCACATGACCCAGGGCACCGTATGAGACCCAGTGGCACAAGCATTTTTTTTTCATTTTCATGCTTTTTCACCGTTTTCATGCATTTTCAACCTCTTTTTTCATCAAAGGCGTGTCTTTGGATGGAATTAGAGGCACGCACGCACACACATGTTCACCTCTTTTTTCATCAAAGGAGTGTCTCTGGATGGAATTAGAGGCACGCACGCACACACATGTTCACCTCTTTTTTCATCAAAGGAGTGTATTTGGATGGCATTTTACTCCTTTTCATGCTTTTTCATCTTTTTGATTCAGGAACTCTGCCTGACTACTTTTACCCGAAAATAAGGCTTCGTCCTCGGGTAGAATCAGCCAGTGTCTGGTTTGAGGCTGAGGTGGCATTTTTTCATCCAGAGTCTTACAACTTTCAGGGGAATATAGACCCCAATGTGTGTGGTGCATGTGTTTGTTTTTCTCGGCCATGATCCAGGCACTCTGCCTGACTACTTTTACCCGAAAGTAAGGCTTCATCCTCGGGTAGAATCAGTCTCAGCCTGGAGGCTCCACTGACATGTTCCCATGGAAGTATTATGGGCTTCAGGGGCATATATTATGAATAATGTGACCCGCATTTTATTCATTTTCATGCTTTTTCACAGTTTTCATGCATTTTACCTCTTTTTTCCCCCTTCTTCTTTTTGCTCCCCTGGTACTCCATTTCACACTCTGTCATATTTTCGCAAGGACCCCTGGTACTCCATTCGCAAGGACAACACAACACAACACAGTTTGACCCACTCAGGTGACCCATGACATCATATTATACACAGTGGCACAGGCATTTTATCCATTTTCATGATTTTTAGTCGTTTTCATGCATTTTTACTCTTTTTATCAAATGAGTGTATTTGAATGAAATTCAAGGCGGTTTGACCCGCTCACATGACCCAGGGCACCGTATGAGACCCAGTGGCACAAGCATTTTTTTTTCATTTTCATGCTTTTTCACCGTTTTCATGCATTTTCAACCTCTTTTTTCATCAAAGGCGTGTCTTTGGATGGAATTAGAGGCACGCACGCACACACATGTTCACCTCTTTTTTCATCAAAGGAGTGTCTCTGGATGGAATTAGAGGCACGCACGCACACACATGTTCACCTCTTTTTTCATCAAATTGAGTGTATTTGGATGGCATTTTACTCCTTTTCATGCTTTTTCATCTTTTTGATTCAGGCACTCTGCCTGACTACTTTTACCCGAAAATAAGGCTTCGTCCTCGGGTAGAATCAGCCAGTGTCTGGTTTGAGGCTGAGGTGGCATTTTTTCATCCAGAGTCTTACAACTTTCAGGGGAATATAGACCCCAATGTGTGTGGTGCATGTGTTTGTTTTTCTCGGCCATGATCCAGGCACTCTGCCTGACTACTTTTACCCGAAAGTAAGGCTTCATCCTCGGGTAGAATCAGTCTCAGCCTGGAGGCTCCACTGACATGTTCCCATGGAAGTATTATGGGCTTCAGGGGCATATATTATGAATAATGTGACCCGCATTTTATTCATTTTCATGCTTTTTCACAGTTTTCATGCATTTTACCTCTTTTTTCCCCCTTCTTCTTTTTGCTCCCCTGGTACTCCATTTCACACTCTGTCATATTTTCGCAAGGACCCCTGGTACTCCATTCGCAAGGACAACACAACACAACACAGTTTGACCCACTCAGGTGACCCATGACATCATATTATACACAGTGGCACAGGCATTTTATCCATTTTCATGATTTTTAGTCGTTTTCATGCATTTTTACTCTTTTTATCAAATGAGTGTATTTGAATGAAATTCAAGGCGGTTTGACCCGCTCACATGACCCAGGGCACCGTATGAGACCCAGTGGCACAAGCATTTTTTTTTCATTTTCATGCTTTTTCACCGTTTTCATGCATTTTCAACCTCTTTTTTCATCAAAGGCGTGTCTTTGGATGGAATTAGAGGCACGCACGCACACACATGTTCACCTCTTTTTTCATCAAAGGAGTGTCTCTGGATGGAATTAGAGGCACGCACGCACACACATGTTCACCTCTTTTTTCATCAAATTGAGTGTATTTGGATGGCATTTTACTCCTTTTCATGCTTTTTCATCTTTTTGATTCAGGCACTCTGCCTGACTACTTTTACCCGAAAATAAGGCTTCGTCCTCGGGTAGAATCAGCCAGTGTCTGGTTTGAGGCTGAGGTGGCATTTTTTCATCCAGAGTCTTACAACTTTCAGGGGAATATAGACCCCAATGTGTGTGGTGCATGTGTTTGTTTTTCTCGGCCATGATCCAGGCACTCTGCCTGACTACTTTTACCCGAAAGTAAGGCTTCATCCTCGGGTAGAATCAGTCTCAGCCTGGAGGCTCCACTGACATGTTCCCATGGAAGTATTATGGGCTTCAGGGGCATATATTATGAATAATGTGACCCGCATTTTATTCATTTTCATGCTTTTTCACAGTTTTCATGCATTTTACCTCTTTTTTCACCCTTCTTCTTTTTGCTCCCCTGGTACTCCATTTCACACTCTGTCATATTTTCGCAAGGACCCCTGGTACTCCATTCGCAAGGACAACACAACACAACACAGTTTGACCCACTCAGGTGACCCATGACATCATATTATACACAGTGGCACAGGCATTTTATCCATTTTCATGATTTTTAGTCGTTTTCATGCATTTTTACTCTTTTTATCAAATGAGTGTATTTGAATGAAATTCAAGGCGGTTTGACCCGCTCACATGACCCAGGGCACCGTATGAGACCCAGTGGCACAAGCATTTTTTTTTCATTTTCATGCTTTTTCACCGTTTTCATGCATTTTCAACCTCTTTTTTCATCAAAGGCGTGTCTTTGGATGGAATTAGAGGCACGCACGCACACACATGTTCACCTCTTTTTTCATCAAAGGAGTGTCTCTGGATGGAATTAGAGGCACGCACGCACACACATGTTCACCTCTTTTTTCATCAAAGGAGTGTATTTGGATGGCATTTTACTCCTTTTCATGCTTTTTCATCTTTTTGATTCAGGAACTCTGCCTGACTACTTTTACCCGAAAATAAGGCTTCGTCCTCGGGTAGAATCAGCCAGTGTCTGGTTTGAGGCTGAGGTGGCATTTTTTCATCCAGAGTCTTACAACTTTCAGGGGAATATAGACCCCAATGTGTGTGGTGCATGTGTTTGTTTTTCTCGGCCATGATCCAGGCACTCTGCCTGACTACTTTTACCCGAAAGTAAGGCTTCATCCTCGGGTAGAATCAGTCTCAGCCTGGAGGCTCCACTGACATGTTCCCATGGAAGTATTATGGGCTTCAGGGGCATATATTATGAATAATGTGACCCGCATTTTATTCATTTTCATGCTTTTTCACAGTTTTCATGCATTTTACCTCTTTTTTCACCCTTCTTCTTTTTGCTCCCCTGGTACTCCATTTCACACTCTGTCATATTTTCGCAAGGACCCCTGGTACTCCATTCGCAAGGACAACACAACACAACACAGTTTGACCCACTCAGGTGACCCATGACATCATATTATACACAGTGGCACAGGCATTTTATCCATTTTCATGATTTTTAGTCGTTTTCATGCATTTTTACTCTTTTTATCAAATGAGTGTATTTGAATGAAATTCAAGGCGGTTTGACCCGCTCACATGACCCAGGGCACCGTATGAGACCCAGTGGCACAAGCATTTTTTTTTCATTTTCATGCTTTTTCACCGTTTTCATGCATTTTCAACCTCTTTTTTCATCAAAGGCGTGTCTTTGGATGGAATTAGAGGCACGCACGCACACACATGTTCACCTCTTTTTTCATCAAAGGAGTGTCTCTGGATGGAATTAGAGGCACGCACGCACACACATGTTCACCTCTTTTTTCATCAAATTGAGTGTATTTGGATGGCATTTTACTCCTTTTCATGCTTTTTCATCTTTTTGATTCAGGCACTCTGCCTGACTACTTTTACCCGAAAATAAGGCTTCGTCCTCGGGTAGAATCAGCCAGTGTCTGGTTTGAGGCTGAGGTGGCATTTTTTCATCCAGAGTCTTACAACTTTCAGGGGAATATAGACCCCAATGTGTGTGGTGCATGTGTTTGTTTTTCTCGGCCATGATCCAGGCACTCTGCCTGACTACTTTTACCCGAAAGTAAGGCTTCATCCTCGGGTAGAATCAGTCTCAGCCTGGAGGCTCCACTGACATGTTCCCATGGAAGTATTATGGGCTTCAGGGGCATATATTATGAATAATGTGACCCGCATTTTATTCATTTTCATGCTTTTTCACAGTTTTCATGCATTTTACCTCTTTTTTCACCCTTCTTCTTTTTGCTCCCCTGGTACTCCATTTCACACTCTGTCATATTTTCGCAAGGACCCCTGGTACTCCATTCGCAAGGACAACACAACACAACACAGTTTGACCCACTCAGGTGACCCATGACATCATATTATACACAGTGGCACAGGCATTTTATCCATTTTCATGATTTTTAGTCGTTTTCATGCATTTTTACTCTTTTTATCAAATGAGTGTATTTGAATGAAATTCAAGGCGGTTTGACCCGCTCACATGACCCAGGGCACCGTATGAGACCCAGTGGCACAAGCATTTTTTTTTCATTTTCATGCTTTTTCACCGTTTTCATGCATTTTCAACCTCTTTTTTCATCAAAGGCGTGTCTTTGGATGGAATTAGAGGCACGCACGCACACACATGTTCACCTCTTTTTTCATCAAAGGAGTGTCTCTGGATGGAATTAGAGGCACGCACGCACACACATGTTCACCTCTTTTTTCATCAAAGGAGTGTATTTGGATGGCATTTTACTCCTTTTCATGCTTTTTCATCTTTTTGATTCAGGAACTCTGCCTGACTACTTTTACCCGAAAATAAGGCTTCGTCCTCGGGTAGAATCAGCCAGTGTCTGGTTTGAGGCTGAGGTGGCATTTTTTCATCCAGAGTCTTACAACTTTCAGGGGAATATAGACCCCAATGTGTGTGGTGCATGTGTTTGTTTTTCTCGGCCATGATCCAGGCACTCTGCCTGACTACTTTTACCCGAAAGTAAGGCTTCATCCTCGGGTAGAATCAGTCTCAGCCTGGAGGCTCCACTGACATGTTCCCATGGAAGTATTATGGGCTTCAGGGGCATATATTATGAATAATGTGACCCGCATTTTATTCATTTTCATGCTTTTTCACAGTTTTCATGCATTTTACCTCTTTTTTCACCCTTCTTCTTTTTGCTCCCCTGGTACTCCATTTCACACTCTGTCATATTTTCGCAAGGACCCCTGGTACTCCATTCGCAAGGACAACACAACACAACACAGTTTGACCCACTCAGGTGACCCATGACATCATATTATACACAGTGGCACAGGCATTTTATCCATTTTCATGATTTTTAGTCGTTTTCATGCATTTTTACTCTTTTTATCAAATGAGTGTATTTGAATGAAATTCAAGGCGGTTTGACCCGCTCACATGACCCAGGGCACCGTATGAGACCCAGTGGCACAAGCATTTTTTTTTCATTTTCATGCTTTTTCACCGTTTTCATGCATTTTCAACCTCTTTTTTCATCAAAGGCGTGTCTTTGGATGGAATTAGAGGCACGCACGCACACACATGTTCACCTCTTTTTTCATCAAAGGAGTGTCTCTGGATGGAATTAGAGGCACGCACGCACACACATGTTCACCTCTTTTTTCATCAAATTGAGTGTATTTGGATGGCATTTTACTCCTTTTCATGCTTTTTCATCTTTTTGATTCAGGCACTCTGCCTGACTACTTTTACCCGAAAATAAGGCTTCGTCCTCGGGTAGAATCAGCCAGTGTCTGGTTTGAGGCTGAGGTGGCATTTTTTCATCCAGAGTCTTACAACTTTCAGGGGAATATAGACCCCAATGTGTGTGGTGCATGTGTTTGTTTTTCTCGGCCATGATCCAGGCACTCTGCCTGACTACTTTTACCCGAAAGTAAGGCTTCATCCTCGGGTAGAATCAGTCTCAGCCTGGAGGCTCCACTGACATGTTCCCATGGAAGTATTATGGGCTTCAGGGGCATATATTATGAATAATGTGACCCGCATTTTATTCATTTTCATGCTTTTTCACAGTTTTCATGCATTTTACCTCTTTTTTCACCCTTCTTCTTTTTGCTCCCCTGGTACTCCATTTCACACTCTGTCATATTTTCGCAAGGACCCCTGGTACTCCATTCGCAAGGACAACACAACACAACACAGTTTGACCCACTCAGGTGACCCATGACATCATATTATACACAGTGGCACAGGCATTTTATCCATTTTCATGATTTTTAGTCGTTTTCATGCATTTTTACTCTTTTTATCAAATGAGTGTATTTGAATGAAATTCAAGGCGGTTTGACCCGCTCACATGACCCAGGGCACCGTATGAGACCCAGTGGCACAAGCATTTTTTTTTCATTTTCATGCTTTTTCACCGTTTTCATGCATTTTCAACCTCTTTTTTCATCAAAGGCGTGTCTTTGGATGGAATTAGAGGCACGCACGCACACACATGTTCACCTCTTTTTTCATCAAAGGAGTGTCTCTGGATGGAATTAGAGGCACGCACGCACACACATGTTCACCTCTTTTTTCATCAAAGGAGTGTATTTGGATGGCATTTTACTCCTTTTCATGCTTTTTCATCTTTTTGATTCAGGCACTCTGCCTGACTACTTTTACCCGAAAATAAGGCTTCGTCCTCGGGTAGAATCAGCCAGTGTCTGGTTTGAGGCTGAGGTGGTATTTTTTCATCCAGAGTCTTACAACTTTCAGGGGAATATAGACCCCAATGTGTGTGGTGCATGTGTTTGTTTTTCTCGGCCATGATCCAGGCACTCTGCCTGACTACTTTTACCCGAAAGTAAGGCTTCATCCTCGGGTAGAATCAGTCTCAGCCTGGAGGCTCCACTGACATGTTCCCATGGAAGTATTATGGGCTTCAGGGGCATATATTATGAATAATGTGACCCGCATTTTATTCATTTTCATGCTTTTTCACAGTTTTCATGCATTTTACCTCTTTTTTCACCCTTCTTCTTTTTGCTCCCCTGGTACTCCATTTCACACTCTGTCATATTTTCGCAAGGACCCCTGGTACTCCATTCGCAAGGACAACACAACACAACACAGTTTGACCCACTCAGGTGACCCATGACATCATATTATACACAGTGGCACAGGCATTTTATCCATTTTCATGATTTTTAGTCGTTTTCATGCATTTTTACTCTTTTTATCAAATGAGTGTATTTGAATGAAATTCAAGGCGGTTTGACCCGCTCACATGACCCAGGGCACCGTATGAGACCCAGTGGCACAAGCATTTTTTTTTCATTTTCATGCTTTTTCACCGTTTTCATGCATTTTCAACCTCTTTTTTCATCAAAGGCGTGTCTTTGGATGGAATTAGAGGCACGCACGCACACACATGTTCACCTCTTTTTTCATCAAAGGAGTGTCTCTGGATGGAATTAGAGGCACGCACGCACACACATGTTCACCTCTTTTTTCATCAAAGGAGTGTATTTGGATGGCATTTTACTCCTTTTCATGCTTTTTCATCTTTTTGATTCAGGAACTCTGCCTGACTACTTTTACCCGAAAATAAGGCTTCGTCCTCGGGTAGAATCAGCCAGTGTCTGGTTTGAGGCTGAGGTGGCATTTTTTCATCCAGAGTCTTACAACTTTCAGGGGAATATAGACCCCAATGTGTGTGGTGCATGTGTTTGTTTTTCTCGGCCATGATCCAGGCACTCTGCCTGACTACTTTTACCCGAAAGTAAGGCTTCATCCTCGGGTAGAATCAGTCTCAGCCTGGAGGCTCCACTGACATGTTCCCATGGAAGTATTATGGGCTTCAGGGGCATATATTATGAATAATGTGACCCGCATTTTATTCATTTTCATGCTTTTTCACAGTTTTCATGCATTTTACCTCTTTTTTCCCCCTTCTTCTTTTTGCTCCCCTGGTACTCCATTTCACACTCTGTCATATTTTCGCAAGGAACCCTGGTACTCCATTCGCAAGGACAACACAACACAACACAGTTTGACCCACTCAGGTGACCCATGACATCATATTATACACAGTGGCACAGGCATTTTATCCATTTTCATGATTTTTAGTCGTTTTCATGCATTTTTACTCTTTTTATCAAATGAGTGTATTTGAATGAAATTCAAGGCGGTTTGACCCGCTCACATGACCCAGGGCACCGTATGAGACCCAGTGGCACAAGCATTTTTTTTTCATTTCATGCTTTTTCACCGTTTTCATGCATTTTCAACCTCTTTTTTCATCAAAGGCGTGTCTTTGGATGGAATTAGAGGCACGCACGCACACACATGTTCACCTCTTTTTTCATCAAAGGAGTGTCTCTGGATGGAATTAGAGGCACGCACGCACACACATGTTCACCTCTTTTTTCATCAAATTGAGTGTATTTGGATGGCATTTTACTCCTTTTCATGCTTTTTCATCTTTTTGATTCAGGCACTCTGCCTGACTACTTTTACCCGAAAATAAGGCTTCGTCCTCGGGTAGAATCAGCCAGTGTCTGGTTTGAGGCTGAGGTGGCATTTTTTCATCCAGAGTCTTACAACTTTCAGGGGAATATAGACCCCAATGTGTGTGGTGCATGTGTTTGTTTTTCTCGGCCATGATCCAGGCACTCTGCCTGACTACTTTTACCCGAAAGTAAGGCTTCATCCTCGGGTAGAATCAGTCTCAGCCTGGAGGCTCCACTGACATGTTCCCATGGAAGTATTATGGGCTTCAGGGGCATATATTATGAATAATGTGACCCGCATTTTATTCATTTTCATGCTTTTTCACAGTTTTCATGCATTTTACCTCTTTTTTCACCCTTCTTCTTTTGCTCCCCTGGTACTCCATTTCACACTCTGTCATATTTTCGCAAGGACCCCTGGTACTCCATTCGCAAGGACAACACAACACAACACAGTTTGACCCACTCAGGTGACCCATGACATCATATTATACACAGTGGCACAGGCATTTTATCCATTTTCATGATTTTTAGTCGTTTTCATGCATTTTTACTCTTTTTATCAAATGAGTGTATTTGAATGAAATTCAAGGCGGTTTGACCCGCTCACATGACCCAGGGCACCGTATGAGACCCAGTGGCACAAGCATTTTTTTTTCATTTTCATGCTTTTTCACCGTTTTCATGCATTTTCAACCTCTTTTTTCATCAAAGGCGTGTCTTTGGATGGAATTAGAGGCACGCACGCAACACACATGTTCACCTCTTTTTTCATCAAAGGAGTGTCTCTGGATGGAATTAGAGGCACGCACGCACACACATGTTCACCTCTTTTTTCATCAAATTGAGTGTATTTGGATGGCATTTTACTCCTTTTCATGCTTTTTCATCTTTTTGATTCAGGCACTCTGCCTGACTACTTTTACCCGAAAATAAGGCTTCGTCCTCGGGTAGAATCAGCCAGTGTCTGGTTTGAGGCTGAGGTGGCATTTTTTCATCCAGAGTCTTACAACTTTCAGGGGAATATAGACCCCAATGTGTGTGGTGCATGTGTTTGTTTTTCTCGGCCATGATCCAGGCACTCTGCCTGACTACTTTTACCCGAAAGTAAGGCTTCATCCTCGGGTAGAATCAGTCTCAGCCTGGAGGCTCCACTGACATGTTCCCATGGAAGTATTATGGGCTTCAGGGGCATATATTATGAATAATGTGACCCGCATTTTTATTCATTTTCATGCTTTTTCACAGTTTTCATGCATTTTACCTCTTTTTTCACCCTTCTTCTTTTTGCTCCCCTGGTACTTCCATTTCACACTCTGTCATATTTTCGCAAGGACAGCCTTGCACCCCTGGTACTCCATTCGCAAGGACAACACAACACAACACAGTTTGACCCACTCAGTGACCCATGACATCATATTATTCACAGTGGCACAGGCATTTTATCCATTTTCATGATTTTTAGTCGTTTTCATGCATTTTTACTCTTTTTATCAAATGAGTGTATTTGAATGAAATTCAAGGCGGTTTGACCCGCTCACATGACCCAGGGCACCGTATGAGACCCAGTGGCACAAGCATTTTTTTTTCATTTTCATGCTTTTTCACCGTTTTCATGCATTTTCACCTCTTTTTTCATCAAAGGCGTGTCTTTGGATGGAATTAGAGGCACGCACGCACACACATGTTCACCTCTTTTTTCATCAAAGGAGTGTCTCTGGATGGAATTAGAGGCACGCACGCACACACATGTTCACCTCTTTTTCATCAAAGGAGTGTATTTGGATGGCATTTTACTCCTTTTCATGCTTTTTCATCTTTTTGATTCAGGCACTCTGCCTGACTACTTTTACCCGAAAATAAGGCTTCGTCCTCGGGTAGAATCAGCCAGTGTCTGGTTTGAGGCTGAGGTGGCATTTTTTCATCCAGAGTCTTACAACTTTCAGGGGAATATAGACCCCAATGTGTGTGGTGCATGTGTTTGTTTTTCTCGGCCATGATCCAGGCACTCTGCCTGACTACTTTTACCCGAAAGTAAGGCTTCATCCTCGGGTAGAATCAGTCTCAGCCTGGAGGCTCCACTGACATGTTCCCATGGAAGTATTATGGGCTTCAGGGGCATATATTATGAATAATGTGACCCGCATTTTATTCATTTTCATGCTTTTTCACAGTTTTCATGCATTTTACCTCTTTTTTCACCTTTCTACTTTTTGCTCCCCTGGTACTCCATTTCACACTCTGTCATATTTTCGCAAGGACCCCTGGTACTCCATTCGCAAGGACAACACAACACAACACAGTTTGACCCACTCAGGTGACCCATGACATCATATTATACACAGTGGCACAGGCATTTTATCCATTTTCATGATTTTTAGTCGTTTTCATGCATTTTTACTCTTTTTATCAATGAGTGTATTTGAATGAAATTCAAGGCGGTTTGACCCGCTCACATGACCCAGGGCACCGTATGAGACCAAGTGGCACAAGCATTTTTTTTTTCATTTTCATGCTTTTTCACCGTTTTCATGCATTTTCACCTCTTTTTTCATCAAAGGCGTGTCTTTGGATGGAATTAGAGGCACGCACGCACACACATGTTCACCTCTTTTTTCATCAAAGGAGTGTCTCTGGATGGAATTAGAGGCACGCACGCACACACATGTTCACCTCTTTTTTCATCAAAGGAGTGTATTTGGATGGCATTTTACTCCTTTTCATGCTTTTTCATCTTTTTGATTCAGGCACTCTGCCTGACTACTTTTACCCGAAAATAAGGCTTCGTCCTCGGGTAGAATCAGCCAGTGTCTGGTTTGAGGCTGAGGTGGCATTTTTTCATCCAGAGTCTTACAACTTTCAGGGGAATATAGACCCCAATGTGTGTGGTGCATGTGTTTGTTTTTCTCGGCCATGATCCAGGCACTCTGCCTGACTACTTTTACCCGAAAGTAAGGCTTCATCCTCGGGTAGAATCAGTCTCAGCCTGGAGGCTCCACTGACATGTTCCCATGGAAGTATTATGGGCTTCAGGGGCATATATTATGAATAATGTGACCCGCATTTTATTCATTTTCATGCTTTTTCACAGTTTTCATGCATTTTACCTCTTTTTTCACCCTTCTACTTTTTGCTCCCCTGGTACTCCATTTCACACTCTGTCATATTTTCGCAAGGACCCCTGGTACTCCATTCGCAAGGACAACACAACACAACACAGTTTGACCCACTCAGGTGACCCATGACATCATATTATACACAGTGGCACAGGCATTTTATCCATTTTCATGATTTTTAGTCGTTTTCATGCATTTTTACTCTTTTTATCAAATGAGTGTATTTGAATGAAATTCAAGGCGGTTTGACCCGCTCACATGACCCAGGGCACCGTATGAGACCAAGTGGCACAAGCATTTTTTTTTTCATTTTCATGCTTTTTCACCGTTTTCATGCATTTTCACCTCTTTTTTCATCAAAGGAGTGTCTCTGGATGGAATTAGAGGCACGCACGCACACACATGTTCACCTCTTTTTTCATCAAATTGAGTGTATTTGGATGGCATTTTACTCCTTTTCATGCTTTTTCATCTTTTTGATTCAGGCACTCTGCCTGACTACTTTTACCCGAAAATAAGGCTTCGTCCTCGGGTAGAATCAGCCAGTGTCTGGTTTGAGGCTGAGGTGGCATTTTTTCATCCAGAGTCTTACAACTTTCAGGGGAATATAGACCCCAATGTGTGTGGTGCATGTGTTTGTTTTTCTCGGCCATGATCCAGGCACTCTGCCTGACTACTTTTACCCGAAAGTAAGGCTTCATCCTCGGGTAGAATCAGTCTCAGCCTGGAGGCTCCACTGACATGTTCCCATGGAAGTATTATGGGCTTCAGGGGCATATATTATGAATAATGTGACCCGCATTTTATTCATTTTCATGCTTTTTCACAGTTTTCATGCATTTTACCTCTTTTTTCACCCTTCTTCTTTTTGCTCCCCTGGTACTCCATTTCACACTCTGTCATATTTTCGCAAGGACCCCTGGTACTCCATTCGCAAGGACAACACAACACAACACAGTTTGACCCACTCAGGTGACCCATGACATCATATTATACACAGTGGCACAGGCATTTTATCCATTTTCATGATTTTTAGTCGTTTTCATGCATTTTTACTCTTTTTATCAAATGAGTGTATTTGAATGAAATTCAAGGCGGTTTGACCCGCTCACATGACCCAGGGCACCGTATGAGACCCAGTGGCACAAGCATTTTTTTTTCATTTCATGCTTTTTCACCGTTTTCATGCATTTTCAACCTCTTTTTTCATCAAAGGCGTGTCTTTGGATGGAATTAGAGGCACGCACGCACACACATGTTCACCTCTTTTTTCATCAAAGGAGTGTCTCTGGATGGAATTAGAGGCACGCACGCACACACATGTTCACCTCTTTTTTCATCAAATTGAGTGTATTTGGATGGCATTTTACTCCTTTTCATGCTTTTTCATCTTTTTGATTCAGGCACTCTGCCTGACTACTTTTACCCGAAAATAAGGCTTCGTCCTCGGGTAGAATCAGCCAGTGTCTGGTTTGAGGCTGAGGTGGCATTTTTTCATCCAGAGTCTTACAACTTTCAGGGGAATATAGACCCCAATGTGTGTGGTGCATGTGTTTGTTTTTCTCGGCCATGATCCAGGCACTCTGCCTGACTACTTTTACCCGAAAGTAAGGCTTCATCCTCGGGTAGAATCAGTCTCAGCCTGGAGGCTCCACTGACATGTTCCCATGGAAGTATTATGGGCTTCAGGGGCATATATTATGAATAATGTGACCCGCATTTTATTCATTTTCATGCTTTTTCACAGTTTTCATGCATTTTACCTCTTTTTTTCCCCCTTCTTCTTTTTGCTCCCCTGGTACTCCATTTCACACTCTGTCATATTTTCGCAAGGAACCCTGGTACTCCATTCGCAAGGACAACACAACACAACACAGTTTGACCCACTCAGGTGACCCATGACATCATATTATACACAGTGGCACAGGCATTTTATCCATTTTCATGATTTTTAGTCGTTTTCATGCATTTTTACTCTTTTTATCAAATGAGTGTATTTGAATGAAATTCAAGGCGGTTTGACCCGCTCACATGACCCAGGGCACCGTATGAGACCCAGTGGCACAAGCATTTTTTTTTCATTTTCATGCTTTTTCACCGTTTTCATGCATTTTCAACCTCTTTTTTCATCAAAGGCGTGTCTTTGGATGGAATTAGAGGCACGCACGCACACACATGTTCACCTCTTTTTTCATCAAAGGAGTGTCTCTGGATGGAATTAGAGGCACGCACGCACACACATGTTCACCTCTTTTTTCATCAAATTGAGTGTATTTGGATGGCATTTTACTCCTTTTCATGCTTTTTCATCTTTTTGATTCAGGCACTCTGCCTGACTACTTTTACCCGAAAATAAGGCTTCGTCCTCGGGTAGAATCAGCCAGTGTCTGGTTTGAGGCTGAGGTGGCATTTTTTCATCCAGAGTCTTACAACTTTCAGGGGAATATAGACCCCAATGTGTGTGGTGCATGTGTTTGTTTTTCTCGGCCATGATCCAGGCACTCTGCCTGACTACTTTTACCCGAAAGTAAGGCTTCATCCTCGGGTAGAATCAGTCTCAGCCTGGAGGCTCCACTGACATGTTCCATGGAAGTATTATGGGCTTCAGGGGCATATATTATGAATAATGTGACCCGCATTTTATTCATTTTCATGCTTTTTCACAGTTTTCATGCATTTTACCTCTTTTTTCACCCTTCTTCTTTTTGCTCCCCTGGTACTCCATTTCACACTCTGTCATATTTTCGCAAGGACCCCTGGTACTCCATTCGCAAGGACAACACAACACAACACAGTTTGACCCACTCAGGTGACCCATGACATCATATTATACACAGTGGCACAGGCATTTTATCCATTTTCATGATTTTTAGTCGTTTTCATGCATTTTTACTCTTTTTATCAAATGAGTGTATTTGAATGAAATTCAAGGCGGTTTGACCCGCTCACATGACCCAGGGCACCGTATGAGACCCAGTGGCACAAGCATTTTTTTTTCATTTTCATGCTTTTTCACCGTTTTCATGCATTTTCAACCTCTTTTTTCATCAAAGGCGTGTCTTTGGATGGAATTAGAGGCACGCACGCACACACATGTTCACCTCTTTTTTCATCAAAGGAGTGTCTCTGGATGGAATTAGAGGCACGCACGCACACACATGTTCACCTCTTTTTTCATCAAATTGAGTGTATTTGGATGGCATTTTACTCCTTTTCATGCTTTTTCATCTTTTTGATTCAGGCACTCTGCCTGACTACTTTTACCCGAAAATAAGGCTTCGTCCTCGGGTAGAATCAGCCAGTGTCTGGTTTGAGGCTGAGGTGGCATTTTTTCATCCAGAGTCTTACAACTTTCAGGGGAATATAGACCCCAATGTGTGTGGTGCATGTGTTTGTTTTTCTCGGCCATGATCCAGGCACTCTGCCTGACTACTTTTACCCGAAAGTAAGGCTTCATCCTCGGGTAGAATCAGTCTCAGCCTGGAGGCTCCACTGACATGTTCCCATGGAAGTATTATGGGCTTCAGGGGCATATATTATGAATAATGTGACCCGCATTTTATTCATTTTCATGCTTTTTCACAGTTTTCATGCATTTTACCTCTTTTTTCACCCTTCTTCTTTTTGCTCCCCTGGTACTCCATTTCACACTCTGTCATATTTTCGCAAGGACAGCCTTGCACCCCTGGTACTCCATTCGCAAGGACAACACAACACAACACAGTTTGACCCACTCAGGTGACCCATGACATCATATTATTCACAGTGGCACAGGCATTTTATCCATTTTCATGATTTTTAGTCGTTTTCATGCATTTTTACTCTTTTTATCAAATGAGTGTATTTGAATGAAATTCAAGGCGGTTTGACCCGCTCACATGACCCAGGGCACCGTATGAGACCCAGTGGCACAAGCATTTTTTTTTCATTTTCATGCTTTTTCACCGTTTTCATGCATTTTCACCTCTTTTTTCATCAAAGGCGTGTCTTTGGATGGAATTAGAGGCACGCACGCACACACATGTTCACCTCTTTTTTCATCAAAGGAGTGTCTCTGGATGGAATTAGAGGCACGCACGCACACAACATGTTCACCTCTTTTTCATCAAAGGAGTGTATTTGGATGGCATTTTACTCCTTTTCATGCTTTTTCATCTTTTTGATTCAGGCACTCTGCCTGACTACTTTTACCCGAAAATAAGGCTTCGTCCTCGGGTAGAATCAGCCAGTGTCTGGTTTGAGGCTGAGGTGGCATTTTTTCATCCAGAGTCTTACAACTTTCAGGGGAATATAGACCCCAATGTGTGTGGTGCATGTGTTTGTTTTTCTCGGCCATGATCCAGGCACTCTGCCTGACTACTTTTGACCCGAAAGTAAGGCTTCATCCTCGGGTAGAATCAGTCTCAGCCTGGAGGCTCCACTGACATGTTCCCATGGAAGTATTATGGGCTTCAGGGGCATATATTATGAATAATGTGACCCGCATTTTATTCATTTTCATGCTTTTTCACAGTTTTCATGCATTTTACCTCTTTTTTCACCTTTCTACTTTTTGCTCCCCTGGTACTCCATTTCACACTCTGTCATATTTTCGCAAGGACCCCTGGTACTCCATTCGCAAGGACAACACAACACAACACAGTTTGACCCACTCAGGTGACCCATGACATCATATTATACACAGTGGCACAGGCATTTTATCCATTTCATGATTTTTAGTCGTTTTCATGCATTTTTACTCTTTTTATCAAATGAGTGTATTTGAATGAAATTCAAGGCGGTTTGACCCGCTCACATGACCCAGGGCACCGTATGAGACCAAGTGGCACAAGCATTTTTTTTTTCATTTTCATGCTTTTTCACCGTTTTCATGCATTTTCACCTCTTTTTTCATCAAAGGCGTGTCTTTGGATGGAATTAGAGGCACGCACGCACACACATGTTCACCTCTTTTTTCATCAAAGGAGTGTCTCTGGATGGAATTAGAGGCACGCACGCACACACATGTTCACCTCTTTTTTCATCAAAGGAGTGTATTTGGATGGCATTTTACTCCTTTTCATGCTTTTCATCTTTTTGATTCAGGCACTCTGCCTGACTACTTTTACCCGAAAATAAGGCTTCGTCCTCGGGTAGAATCAGCCAGTGTCTGGTTTGAGGCTGAGGTGGCATTTTTTCATCCAGAGTCTTACAACTTTCAGGGGAATATAGACCCCAATGTGTGTGGTGCATGTGTTTGTTTTTCTCGGCCATGATCCAGGCACTCTGCCTGACTACTTTTACCCGAAAGTAAGGCTTCATCCTCGGGTAGAATCAGTCTCAGCCTGGAGGCTCCACTGACATGTTCCCATGGAAGTATTATGGCTTCAGGGGCATATATTATGAATAATGTGACCCGCATTTTATTCATTTTCATGCTTTTTCACAGTTTTCATGCATTTTACCTCTTTTTTCACCCTTCTACTTTTTGCTCCCCTGGTACTCCATTTCACACTCTGTCATATTTTCGCAAGGACCCCTGGTACTCCATTCGCAAGGACAACACAACACAACACAGTTTGACCCACTCAGGTGACCCATGACATCATATTATACACAGTGGCACAGGCATTTTATCCATTTTCATGATTTTTAGTCGTTTTCATGCATTTTTACTCTTTTTATCAAATGAGTGTATTTGAATGAAATTCAAGGCGGTTTGACCCGCTCACATGACCCAGGGCACCGTATGAGACCAAGTGGCACAAGCATTTTTTTTTTCATTTTCATGCTTTTTCACCGTTTTCATGCATTTTCACCTCTTTTTTCATCAAAGGAGTGTCTCTGGATGGAATTAGAGGCACGCACGCACACACATGTTCACCTCTTTTTTCATCAAATTGAGTGTATTTGGATGGCATTTTACTCCTTTTCATGCTTTTTCATCTTTTTGATTCAGGCACTCTGCCT